>NC_056747.1:67530090-67667590 GCF_019279795.1 Protopterus annectens
CCACTAGACAACAGGGATAACTGTAAGATGCAGGTCAGTGGGACCACTAAACACCAGGGATAACTGTAATATGTGTGTCAGTGGGACTACTGGACACCAGGGATAACTGTAACATGTGCATCAGTGGGACCACTAGGCACCAGGGATAACTGTAAGATGTGGGTCAGTGGGCCTCTATACACAAGGAGTAATTATAACGTGAGTCAGTGGGACCACTAGACACCAGTGATGACTGTAACATGTGCATCAGTGAGACCACTAGGCACCAGGGATAACTGTAAGATGTGGGTCAGTGGGCCTCTATACACAAGGAATAATTATAACGTGAGTCAGTGGGACCACTAGACACCAGCGATGACTGTAACATGTGGGTCAGTGGGACCACTAGACACCAGGGATAACTAATGAGATGAGCAAGGACCACTAGACACCAGGGATAGCTAATATGTTGGTCAGTGGGACCACTAGACACCAAGGATAACTGTAACATGTGAGTGAGTGGAACCACTGGACACCAGGGTTAACTGTAAGATGTGAATCAGTGGGACCACTAGACACCAGGGATAGCTGCAAGATGTGGGTCAGTTGGACCACTAGCCACCAGGGATAACTGTAAGATGTGGGTCAGTGGGACCAGTAGACAGCAGGGATAACTCTAACAACATGGATCAGAAGGTCTGCTAGATAACAAGGACATATCTAATGAAACTGGTTACGGCATTTTGAGTCATTTGAAGTAAGCTAGTTTCTTTTGGAGTAAAAGGATGAAATATGCATCTATTAATGAGTCAGGGAATACTCTCATGCCGTAAAGTCACTTATAGATGATGTAGGTCAGGGTGAGCACTAGCCAGGAAGGAATACATCTAAAACAATGTGCCTCAACAGCACTCAAGTATGATGTGCAACTGTTGAGTGCTGGACACTAGGGTGACATCCAGTATTTGAATGAAACCTAAACAAAGCATGAGTGGGAAGGACAATAGCCACCAGGGGTAAGACTTTAAGATTGTGCTTTAACAACACTTAAACATGCACTGGGGGAATATTAGCCATCAGTGATACTCTGCATATCATGCCTGAAAATCATTTAGGGAAAAAATACAGTTAATGTGGGTTGCTGAGAGGAACACTAGAACCAGGGATAATATCAATAGTGTACCTCAGAGGCACTAAAATAGCTTTAAAATTTGCAACCTCCCATCGAGGGTATTTCTCATCTGCACCTCCACTAAGCACCAAGGTAGCATTATATAATAAATAAAACTTTTAAAAAATTAAGTAGAAAGGGGGAGAATGAAGGTTTTGAACACTTTACCTCTTGGCACAGAAAACAGTTTCATTAACCCACTATGCTAATATGTTAGTATAGTATGGGCTCATTTTACAATATAATGAGGGCCTTGGACATAAGGACTGAAACACTTAATCAGGTACAGGAGAAATGAATGTGGCACCTAAACAGATAATGGCATCCTGTAAAGTCAGGTAACGTTGAGAGGAATGTGGATGTGTCTGAGTGGAGGAGGGAGGCTTCAGAACAAAGCTAGGAGGAACACTAAATGACACCAGAGCGAATTTTTGCAATGTGATTTGGTGTCACTTAAAAAGTTAATACAGCAACATGTCTTGCACTGTGATGCCATTTCTGCACAGTTGTACTGCATGGGACTCTAATGTCTGGCATTATTGACTGACTGTAATCATCTGTGATTTCTGAGGGCAGAAAGAATAAAGGACACATTGGGAGTTTTCTCGCAACTCATAAACAGGTATGGGGCATGTGATGTGTATGTGTTTATTTAAGAGTGAAGAATGAGGGTACACCTGTGCCAATGAGATGTATGAGCCACCAGTGATAACTGCCATAGGAAAGTGCTTGTCTGCACTTGTAGTTAACAGCTATTCAGAAACATGCAAATTAGTCAACAATGAGGTCTTTCGTCATTGCAGCTACTGTGTCTCTGCATCAGAAAATACCACCTAGTGGTAATGTGGCCTTCTTACCTCAGCTCTTACCACAAGCACTTTCTGAATCCTCAAGATGATGTCTTTTTTAAATTTCTCCAGATGTTTTGAGATTTTAATACCATGGCAGGAAGTGATCCCATTCCGGAGTAAAGCTCGTTAAATTAGCATTGCTTCAGTCTTTGATGTTTGCAACGAATGCTCTTTGCAGCACCCTCAGTATACCCCAAACCGTCTTTTGTAGTTCAGATGGAGTTACATGGAGTGGCTGCATATGTAGGTATGTTTGAAAACTATTTTATAAGCCCTATTGCTTTGACTACTATTGGAATTATCTGGACATTTTTAATCCATTTTGCTCCAGGGATTATTTGCATAGCATAGTGCTTTTGTGACTTTGTCTTTCAGTAAACAGGAAGCTGTTATCTCTACATGTAGCTGTTTGAATAATGTTATTTTGTCCTTTTTTCTTCGATTACTGTACATGATTTTGCTTTCATTTTTGTACTCCTTGTTATTGGATGATGTCATGTTATCAGAACGTTATTTTCAGTCATTTTCATCATACTTGGGTTCTACCCCTTCCTACATCTCTCGATTATGGCCTTGCTTTGATTATAGGTGTTGTTATTCTATGCTGTATGACTAGTTATCCAGGTAAGTTTCTCACTCACGATTGGGGTAATAAAGGCAAGGGTAAATAAATTGTTTAAGGACAAGAGTAGGAAACTGATTTTCCTCGCCTATCCATATTAATTCATTCTAAGCCTAACTCCACCCCTGGACCTTAGCTTACAAAAACCTTTCTGCAACCCTGTAACTATTCAGATAAATTTAAAGTCTAAATGCGATGGCTGGATTTTGGTTTAGGGATCTCAAAAGAAACCTTATTTCCTTTTCTTATCTTTTTGTATTCAGTACTTTTTTGTTTGATTTTAGTTATTAGATGCATTCATTAAAAAAAAATCAATCTTTTGGGATTCAATGCTTTTTCATTTCAGTCTCGTGTGTATATCAGTAGATAATTTAGAGTAACCAGCCAAATAACATGTTTTGGGGAGCTGGGAGAAACCAATGCACTAGACTCACTACAACACAGGGGCGAAAAGGCAAACTACACAAAAATAATGACTGGAGGTCAGGGCTGAACTCCCACAGCCTGGTGTGATGAGTCAATTATCATAATATTAAGGCACCTTCCTGCCAGAGTTTGATTGCTGCATTTATCTGCCTACAATGTGGCAACATCTACTTTTTTCTGGTTAGTATTTTCATATGCTGTCCTTATCAATGAATATTTCATTTTCTGTACTTTTAAGTTATTAATACATGCACACACACACACACACACACACACACACACACACACACACACACACACACACACGTGTGCATAAGTATGCTGCCAGCAGATAAGACTACTTGTTGCGAATGACCTTTAACCTGCAGTCATAGGTCAGACCTTTTCAAACCCTAGTTCCATAATCTATTACTGTCACATCTCTGCCTTAATATGTATATGTACAATTTAAAATAAAGTTTAGTGACTACATTTTCAGTCCACTAATAAAAGAGAGACTTTTTTTCTATGTGTTTTTTGCCCCCATGCCTGTTGACCATCAATTCTCCCCCAATTAGATATAGTCTATTTATTCACTTACTCAGAGTCTCACCCAGATGAGGGTGAGAGTTGTCCACAGGGGCCACCATTCAGTCAACCATGAAGGTGAATTATGCGTTATGCCCTTGCAGGGATCACAGCAAAGAGATAATCTGCAATGTCTTACTCCACCAATGGGGAGACTTACAACCAGGGGTGTAGCTAGGATTTTCAAATTTGTACTCACAGCTCTCAAACTGCTACCCCCCTCCCCAGCCAAGCTAGGGCCATTCTCGTAATTCACGGTTCGCTCTTTTAGTGTTGATGAAGAGGCATTTGTTGTAATGCCTCTTCAGTAATATAATATAGATTCATTCAAACTCGGTTCCTTGACTTGAAAATGAATCTGAAAGTCAGTTCTTTGAAAAATGCAGCAAGGTAGTTGGCGTAGAGGATTCATGCTTTTGTTTTCTGTAACTAAGGTACGGGTTTTGAGCTTGAGTAAATTATTAACTACCTGCTACCCCTAACTAGGGTGTTTCATTCACACACACACCCCTACCTACCTCTTAGTGCAAGAAATATGGACAAAGCCTAAAATAAACAGGGGCAGATATTAAATAATGCTCTTGTGAACTTAGAAAGTTGGGACCAAAATGTGATGCAAAAATATAAAATTGCCACACAATACAGCTGGGAACCTGTCAAAGAAGGGACACCATTTTAATATGAGCACTGTTAACTTGAGCAGCTGACAAAATTAGAGAATCTACATGCATTTCTGAAATAAAAGTAATGTATAACTCTGATCATTACAGTTATTTATAATTGTAAACCCTCCACGTATTCTTCCAAAATTGCTATTTTGCGGAGAGATTATTAGGGGAGAGCAACATTTTGAGCCAAAATTGGGGACAGTTGAAAGGTTTGGATATTCCTAATTCTATAAAACGATTTATTTGCACATACCTCTCAACCTCTTAATGCAGGAAATCTGGACAAGGCCAAATATATTGGGGAAACATATAAACAGTACTAAAAATTGATCTTGTATAAACATAAGACAGTTGATAGAATAACAGGTCTTGCTTTAGCATGCATTTTTCTGAAGATTGTGACATCTGAAACTTAATGTCAGTCATTATTTAGTGACTTCATTCCCAAATGATTTGCCAGAAAAGTTTTATTTTGCATTTTACAGCACGAACACCAATAAATATCTGCTAAACAAAGCAATGTAGTCTCACAATGAAACTAGACTTAGCATTAAAACTTCTCTGCCCTTGAAACTCACATTCATTGAAACAGCATTGAAACCCACATTCAAAGAAAATACATTTTGCCAGTGGCAGATAAAGATTAACTTTGGGCTGTTTTCAAATCATAGGCCCCTTGCACATGAAACATACACGTGCTCTTTGATACACCTTCCTGATTGTATTAAATTATATTCCTTGTACAATACAGTATAGTTGTTAGAGAGTGTTTTAAATTTATTGGTTTGAACATTTTTCCAGTAAACAATGAAACAAAATGCATGCACCAATAATGACAAAACAGCCCAATTCATAACATTTCCATCATAAAAGTCTACTCAAACTTCTGCAGTCCACCAGTATCAGTAAATATGCACAATCTCTGAACTAGTAAAAGCCATCTACATAATTCCACATTAAAGAAATCTGTAACTAATGAAGAGGCTGCTGCTAGCAAACAACTTTATATTTCATGGTTTCATCTACAAATAAAGTGTCTGTTGCCCTTGAGGAATAAATTGCCTATGTTGCATTAAAAACAATGATATGCGAGTAATATTGCAATAGGGAATGGATGGCAAACTGATAACAGGTTCATAGTTACTACTAGATATCTTTGCCAAAACAGACTACAGCATCCACCCCCCTTTACAACACAGTATCAGCAATGCATCTACCTACAGTGGGAGAAGAACCCACAGCCTTCTGCATCAAAAGCAAGTACACTACCTGTTGTGCTATTAACAGTACAAGCAGACTCAGCATAACCAGCACTAAACTTTAGTTCCCCTGCAGCTCTCAGCTCCTTGTAAAATGTCAACACTCAACTGTATCTCTGAATTTTGCAGCACAAGAAATCTGGAAAAAGCCAACATTTATTGGGAGGGAACAAAAGCCCAAAAACCAGGGACACATTTTAAACATTGCTTGTATAATTTCGGAAAGTTGCTAGAATAAAATGCTGTGTTATCACCATGCATGTCTTGAACCCAGAACCATATGCATTACAGTCAGTGCAACATACCACTATGCTAAATCAGCAGTTTGAAAAATAGGAAGACAAACTTAATGGCTATCATTTAGATAGCTCTCAACCTCTTAGCACAAAAAAACCTGGACAAACAAAGCCAATAATGAGGGAATACAAATACAGTTCTCACTTCACACCTTAGCACAAAAAACCTGGACACACAACAAAAACAGTAATGGGGAAAATACATATTCAGTTCTCAGTTCTCACTTCTCACCATAGCTCACAACCATTAGAAAAAACAAATCTGAACAAAGTTCAGAAATGGTGGTGGTTAAGGACTTTAGGGTCTTCTTACCCTGAAGCAAAGGTACAGGGTTTGAGCCTGAGCATTATCTAGCAGGTGTGTTCTGTGGGGGCATTTTCACACACGCCTGTAGCCAGCAGGTGTATTCTGTGGGGGCGCACACACACTTTGGTATTCTGGGACCGGATAACCCATTTTGCAAGGACTGCAACAGTGAAACACGATGAACATCTTCTAATTTTTCATATTTCTCCACCCCCCCAAAAAGAGTTTAGTTAATTGTTTTTGCCTTTCTTGGTCACATGGCCCTTTCTACTTCTCCTACCAGTGTTTTACCTGATATATTTTATCCCCATTGATGGTATACTGCTTTTGCTGTCCTCTGCTCTATAGGGTTTTTTCTATACCATAGTTGGTGTTATTCTTCCAACTGTCCTTGAACTTTTTGCCATGTTTGTTATTGTGGCTGTTTTCCCTTTTGACATGGCAGATAAATGTACAAGGTTCAAGAAGTATGCATCTTGTGGCAATAAAATGCCCAATTCAAACAGCAGTGCCAAGTGTGTTTATTGTTTGGGGGCTTGTCACTTAGATGAGGGTTATGACATCTGCACTTCCTTTGGACATAGGACAGTGGTCAAACATCAGAACAAACCAGTCCTCAAAGGTCTCATCCCTCCCACCTGCTCTGTCTTCTGCTTCTGGTGTGTCACTATCCAGAAAGAAGCTTTCAGACAAGCACAAAGGGGACAAGAGAGATAAACAAAAAGAAAAGGCTAAAAAGTCTAGGAAGTGATTCCCTTGACCGCTGTTCTTCCTCAGTTCTCTCTTCAGCTCTAGCAGCTAAGGTATCTAAAGCTTTGTATCCATTTTTTGCATTGGATCCATTTTCTACAACTTCCAGGCCTCCCTTTCATCGGGAACAATGATTTTTTCCAGAGCTGACATTTTCCATGTGGCATTTCCCACATTTCCCATTCTTCCAGGTGGCACCAGTCAAGAGAGCTTCTGGACATCCTTCCTCATCTTCATCCTTCGGGTCTAACAGACATTTGTCAGAAGCTGATATGGACAGAATGATGAGGAAATTACTCAGGAACCAGGTTCACACGGGAGTGCTTCCTGCTCTATCTCCTATTGGACTTGTGAGCTTTGGGCCATCTTCCATCCCTATTGCTACTCCTACTTTGATCCTTTCCCACACACACACACACACACACACACACACACACACACACACACACACACACACACACACACACACACACACACACACACACACACACACCTTACCTGATAATCTGTTCGTGACACTCGATTGCCTTCCATCTTCACATTTCCCATGATAAATAATCCATTTGCGATTGTCTTCTTTCCCACCCGCGGCCAGCCGGACATGACATGAGCTCACTTCCGACTGGCTCGTATCCCCCTTAAAGGAGCCAACAACCTTTAAAAATACATACCTTTTTTTTTTTAAATGCTACCCCCTCTTCAAAGAAGTTGTACTGAAATCAGTACAGTACGTATGCCTCCCAACATCCCTGCTTACAACTCACATCACCACAAGGCCCACAGTGACTTGTCCAGTTGAGTGCATTCTTCCACTCTCCCAGGTTGAAGGCTACCAACAGGTTTTAGCATGATGAGTGTATTACTCTACCCCAGATCATGCATTTATTTTACCCCCTCCCCTGAGGAATTGCGGCAGTCCACAGCCATATCCACCCTGCTGTCCACCCAGGATGATTGCACTATCATCCCCTGCCAGCTCCAATGGGGTAAAGAATCACTAATCACACTCAGATCATGTGGGTCATTGTCAGGGCTTCATCACTCTGTGCCACCAGAGATCACAAGCCCTTCATTTTTAACATCATTTAAATATTATTCAATTGGGTAAGAAGAAAATGTAATCATGGAGAGAATAGGGTAAACATTTGCAGTTTTGTTTTCATCTATAAAATATTTTACCTTTGTAATTTTTTCTAGTCTGTATTGCTTGGATTACTTAAAGTAAGCTTAGTGGACATTCCGTGGAAGTCAGTTTACTTACAATCCCTCAGAACAAACATAAGTAAACAACCTGCTATATTACAACATCATAATGAAAACAGCAAGTCTAGAAAATGACTGTTGCTGTTTAAAGGACTTGTTTGTGTCATCAGAATGTGATGTGATCACCATTTCATATTAAAATCTATTTGTTTTTGGTCAGTGCAGCTCTCCTTCTTAAAACATGCCAAATCAAAAGTCTTGATTCTCTGGGAATTAAGGAAGACTGTTAGACTGAAATGTATCCAGACCAGTAATGTGGGTTTTAAAAAGCCAGAATAGCGCATTTTAATGCTTAAAACTCAAAAGAAGAAACTGGAATATATAGATCACAACACTGAAAGTCCATAGGCAGTGCATAAATGAAAATTAAATGCACAAACACATGCATGTATTTGCACAGGTACTTACACAGACAAAATAGTCACACACATCATGACGTACCTTTCAACCTATAGTCGTAACAGAGAGTCAAAAAGGACACCTTATTTTTTTCTACAGACCAGAATGTCTTCTAACAATAGACACTACAGAGTTGGTCATAAGTAATGCTCTTACAGCCTTCATTCAGTTATTTCATACTTAATGTGCCCTAAAACAGTCCTGTCCAAAAAAAATCACAGTGTTGTGCATAAATCATAGCAGTTGAGAGGCACGGCTGTTGATAAAGAAAACCAGTAATCTATGCATAGAATGCATGCATGCGTGCAGCCATAATGCAGTCATAAGGAGGCATATGTCAAAATACAGCATGAAACAAGCAGAATGCCATAAATGTAAATGTGTGTTAACAAGTATGAATGTGAAGTCGTCAAGTGATGCAACAAAGGAAGTGCTCCCTCTGGAGACCAGAACAAGAATAACAGTCAGAGTGTTAGTTTCTCAGTCATGTCATTTGGTATTTGTGTGAATTTTATTTTCAGAACCATAGTAGAGGTTCAGGTTCGCCTGTAATTAGTGTTCCTATACGTATACTAATGTTGAAACTTTGGCAAAAAACTTACTCTGCTTCACCTCCATTTTAACAGAATTATTTATTTTCCATAGCTGAGGGAATATATACATTTAGTGTTATTTAAAGAGCTTCTACAACTTGCAGTTGATGGGACTTCATTGTTTTTAGTCTGCCATTTTTGAACCATTTGGCATTAACTAGGCTTTCTTCTAGAGAAATGCACTTAACGTGCATTTAATAATGAGTCTGGAAGTTCCTGGTTCCCTTGTGTAGCTTTTTAATGTCAGAACACTGACAACAACATCCTAGATCTGAAGTGAAGAAACCACCCATTCCCCTTTCCTCATGGGACAACACGAGTTGTTTTAAGTTTCTTAAAAGATCATGGTAATGACACCGATGTCCAAGGAAGTCATAGTCATACTTTATTCTACCCTTATCAGCCCCATTATTGAGTATAATGCCCCCTTTGGAATGTACCTGTCTAGACATATGCAAGGTTCCGTACCAAGATAATCCAGAGTTTAACAGGTTAACCTATATGGATCACCTTAAAGCCCCATCTCTATACTTGGTCTCCTACAGGACGCTGAGGGCAATCTATGTCTGGCATAGAAGGCATCTTTGGATCTAGCGCTGAGGGACCTTTTGCACGTCCACAAACTGAATAGCATTGAAACTGCTAGATCAAGGATTTAAATTTTGCTTGTGACATAAATAAGACATGTCAGTGAAACACATTTTTGTCTCAGAGGATCCCCATGCTGTGGAACAGGCTCATCCATGTGAAGCAGAGCCCATCCCTACCCCTGTTTAAGTGTAACCTTAACCAATAGATTGGAAATTGGAATTTCACCCGGGGTCTGTCCCTGATGTCTCTGATAAACATACTCCCCCATATAACCTCTAGAAACTTCCTAAGGAACATAGCCCCTCCTGTTAAACGCCCATTATACATAGGGACACAAGTGCGTTTGGTTGCTTGGCTAGGCTTATAAATGCTCTGGTGGTTGTTAGCCTAGTATATAGCTATGAACCTATAAACCTGTTCTGTAGTCTACTGTGACATTAACTCTGAACCCTAACCTTTGTTCTAATTAAACAGATTACAATGAAGGCCCTATGCAGTCCATTGGTGTCTGCATCCCCAAGTATGGACACTGACAGGAAGCTAGTCCACTAGTGTTATGGACATGAATTGTAGAAAACTGACCTCTGCCTCACAATGTCATGAACCCACAAGTGTGATTTGTGATTTAGAAACATTTTCTGTCTTTCACTCTCTCTGTCTGACACATGTATGCTTACAGGACATAGTCTCCAGTATAAATGCAGGGAAACTGCAAACATAATAACATGAAATAAAGACAGTGGATTACCAGTGCCTCATATTTACATTTCCAGTCTGGTACACTAGATATAACTCATTCAGCTATTATCCTGCAAATGTCTATCAAAAGAAAACCTCTCCATCCTTCCATCATTAGACTAGACGTAGAGTTTTTCCACTGTGACATTTGACTTTGAATATTAAGCAGTGGCATTTGGTGGCACCCTTTCCCCTAGTACCTGTATAAAAATAAAGAAACATTGTCCTCTTCATTTTCACCTCTCCTTACAATCATGAACCCCCATCTCTAAATTCTTTCCATCATTCTTAGTCAACCCGCAGTAGAAGATGCATGTTTGTTCTTCTGGATCAAATTGTGATTTGAGGCGGATATAATAAGTCATGTCAAACTGCAGGAATTTCAAATGCAAATTTTCATGATCACACTGAATCCCAGAATTCCCATGGTTTTCCCTGTTATACATGTATACAGCATCAATTCGTATGTGGGGGTTGTAATGCCACACCCCACTACTTTATTACCTTAACTCCAAGATCAATGTTTCCTTTTCATCTTGTCAAGGTAGTTCTTTGACAAAATACTGGTTCATTGTAATCTGTACACTTTACTCTATAATGAAAACATTTAAAAATTCAGAAAGTCAACACATGATAAATCTTGTCTTCTAGAGGAGACTTATTTGAACATCCATTCTTTAATCATCGCAAATTTCTCTAATCATATAAAAATGCTGTAATACCCTACTGATGGATTTAATGCCTCAGCCATTTTCAACAATATTTTTCACTGGACTTTCAACATGCCATGTTTTAGTACTTACCTCAAAGACAGAACATTGTACGGAGCAAGTCTATCCTAAATGGCTGTTTTAGTTGCTCTGAGAAATCAGCAAATAAAAAAAAAATGACAGATTTTTTTTTTAGTTCAGAATATGATAATCTAAACCTTATCAGTCATGATGTAGACATGTAAGCTGAAGACACTGAAATAACTAAAAATCTTTAACAAAAATATTAAGAATTCTGTGAGGTTGCTTGCTGTAGGATTTGGATGAGATCTGTAAATAGGGATGGATGTTATAAATTAATGTATTTAGTGTGAATACAGTCCTCAAATGTTGGCAGATTTTAATATTTTGACTAAAAATATTCACAAGGCTTCCCAAACTTTTTCGATTCTCGGCTCCCTTGTTGAATCCAGGTTTTCCCAAGGTGCCCCCCCCCCCCGTCAAATTCTAACAAGTATACATGTGGCCCACCACTGATTCATAACTATATATTTTAGATGAAAGAAGAATGACCATGATTAATAGGAGGCTTGATAGCCAGTATTTGCAACAGAGAAAAGCACATAGAAAGAATACATTCATAACACTGTAGCATATTAACTGTGAATTTCCCATTTGGCCTGGGCTTGCTGAAAGGCACCCTGGGTCAGCCAACTTAATACGTACACATATTAAAATTAATACGTAAGTTAAGTACAAGAAATATGCATGTTGCACATAAGTGAAAAAAATAGTCCTGTTCTTTCGTAAAGAACTAGTATAAATAACTATTACCAGAGAAATAGTATTACCAGAGACATTCACAGTGGAGTCAAGCCAGTCATTCAACTTCAAACTCTTGGTACTTTCAGCACCAATCATAAGAGGTAGAATCAGGACAAACAATACGAACAAGGTGGTAAACTAATTAGTAAAATGCACTGATAATGATGCCACAATCCGGTTCAGAGCACTACACACCGTGGATAACTAAATCAACAATAATGTAAACAAACAATTGTAGCAAACTCTGGTAGTGCGGACAGGAAAAACACAGCTACAAAAATCAGTTGTTAAGGTAGCTCTCTGAGGTAAGAAAATATGCTGTACTGCAAGTATTTTATGGAAACTTAATCAAGTTGCGTGATATGGCATTAAATCCTAAATAAAAATGAGACATGCACAATGCATCTCATAAGTATGAAACAAGGAGCGTACTTTACTAAGTACACATCTGGAAATGTGTGCTGCCACCACATGATTCAGGGTGGACCGTCAAAATTCTAGTACAGATAAACAAGCTGCATTTATGGTGGCTTACAATTTACTGTCTACTGAAACAGGTGGCAACTGATGAAGTGTAACTTGTGAACAAACTGTATTAAAATGATGTTGCACAGTGACACTGACTGATTGCCTTTAAGGTACAACCAAGCAGTACATCCCACTTTAAAAAGTTTCCAGCAATTTGCTGAAGAAGTCTACATCTTCAGCCTTGTAGCAGGTGTCTTCATCAGATACAAATCTGCCTGCATTTCTTATTAAAAATCAAACTATACCTTGATAGCGTGCTTTGTAACTTTAAAAAAGGTCCCAATCAAACTGTCAGCTTCATTTTCAGTACATAATCTTTGCAACAAATAAAACTGCACATAGGTCTTTACTCCCCATCACTGAACTGTTGCACACGCTTTGGCGTGTTCCTACTCATGTCATCATGCTTTCCAACACAGGGGCATGTCCGCAAACCAAGATACTTCACAACGGAAAAATTGCCAAGTCCTTTTGAAGAGATTGACGCAAATTAAGGAAAGGTATTTTAGTTGACAAACTCAGCATCTCCGTGTGGCAGGATGACTGCAACTGTATCGGTGTGATTTGTTGCCTTAGTTAGAAAAGTTCTTCAAGGAGTAAATCTGAAGTTGTGTTTACTGGTCATTTCTCTCTCTCTTTTATTTTGAGATAGTATATTTTTTTGCATTTGCAAAGAAGCGTACAATTTGCTAGTTCTTGGAATGATCCCTATTAGTTTGTGATGCCCCTGTGAGGAAGCCACGGCTCCCCAGGGCACCCTGGCGCACACTTTGGGAACCCATGCATTATGGCTATTACTTCAGAGCTCATTGTTTTATTTTAACTGTTATGCTATTGTTTACTTTTTTATATTTTGTTCATACATTTTTGTTGTTGAAAAGGAAATTTTGCATGTGGTTTTAAATATTGTCTGCTGTGCTATGCAAAACTGATTTTAATTAGAATAGTATCGTAAAAAAAAACTATACTGAAAACCTATGGAAAAAATATTGAACAACTATGAACTTGTACACTTGCATGTAATTTAGCTCACAAATTGTTAAATCGTTTACTGTTCCTAAATATCTGACTCGGATCATAAACATAGCTATTTTCTCAACATACTGAGAATGTGATAAGTGTAAGCTTTTAATTCTACATACTACTAGCTTAAAATATTATTTTTTTATTTGCTGTGAAACAGCAAATAAAAATTGAGATGCAGTTGTTGATACTTGCTGCTGAAGTGTAACTGTCAAAAATATGAATTTCCGACATCAACATAACTCTAGTTTTGATATGCTGACATTTTTTTGAACATGTAAGTTTCATGTTAACAGATAAATGCATTGTTGCACTGCAGAATATAGAAATGGCAGGTTATTGCTCATAAGCATTAAGTATGTACCACTTTATGGCAATTCACAATGCAGTTTTGTTTCTTGTGGTCCTTGAAAATGGGAGATTGATACAAATAGACTGCTTCAGCCATTAATCACACACACATACAAAAATGATTTAAAACAAATTAAAATAATAGGAAAGTGCTGCTTCAATAAATTTTCCACTTTTTTACAGTGCTGTTCTTATGTTTTGATTTTTAAACTAACTACCAGCATGCGCCACTCTTAAAATTCTTAAACATCTCATTCTGTCAGTACTCAGTATTTATTGAATTTCCATTACATTTGCAGAAATGTTGCAGTGTCCTTCCTTACTTTCTGTTTCATATGCTAACTACAGATGAATTATTTAGTGGTGACACCAGAAACAACACGATAGGGCATAGAAAGGGACAGTGGGAATCACATTCTTTTGTTCCGTAAATATTCAGTTCTGTCAGTGCATTATATTCGGACATGTAGATGCCCCTGCACTGGTTCAGTAATCAAGGAGCCTCAATTCTCACCACTAGCACCAGTGAGGGCTGTCCACATTGAGAGGATGACAAGTACACACACAGTAAAGTCCAATTTCCCTTAAGAGCACACAAAGATCACAGTCATTCATTGGGATGGTTGTTCCCTCTTTTTCCAGATGCCCAATAAGACTCCCCACTAGCACAGCTATAGGGTTAAGATCTCAGCCTCTCTGTTCAACCAGTGCTTTGTGTCCTTGCCCAAGTAGCTGACATACACGCACACTTTGAGATTTGATTTATATACAAACAGACACTCCTGGGAAGTCAGGCACAGGTTTACTAGCTATGCCCCCTTCTTCCCAGACTAAAAGGTAGTTATCACTGCCACCAACCAGCTCTTTATCAGCTACTATAAAGCCCTTACAAAGGGTGACCACAGTGTAATGTTACTATTATCCAAATGGTAAGTGTGACAAGACTTGCAAGGCTATTTAGGAGTGGCTTGTACAGCGTCACCATATGCATATGCAAGTACAATAAGAGCTTAAATATCTCTAAACAAACCAGCCACAATTAAAATGGTTAAATATATTTAATAATAAATAATAAAAGAACAAGACAATAGTCAATAACTCAGCACATTGACTACAGAGTTCAGAATCAAAGGAAATATTTTAAAACAACATTGCAGGGCAGTCTCACATAAATACAGAAAACATCTAAACTAATCTTTACTATATTCCTATTATTCCTCTCTGTCTCTAAGAGAGATACTATGATCTAAGTCTTACAGAGCAAGGCAAATGCACATGAGAAGTGCTGAATGAATGTTTTCAGGTCTAAAGACAAATAGAAAATACATCCCTAGGATTCCACCTGTATCCCTGCTGGGCAGGGCTTTGGGTGGTGATTTGTCTATGCATAAGTTAAACTCTTGGCTAGGCTTCGAAGGGCCTCAGGGCCAATAGCCCTGTAACTTCCTATGATCCTATGAACTGTTAACCTTTTCTTACAGGCCTTACCTGTGTGACGAACTACTGCAAGTTTATTCCCTACATGATTATCGATAGGATATAAGGTAGCAGTAAGCTCAGAAAAACATTTCAAGCTCATTTTTAGATCACAATTATAGTAGTATTTCATTATTTACATTATTAGATCAAGGCCTAGTGATTTAATTCTTCTTACATTAAAAAGTTGGTTGATGTGCTGAAAAATGGTTCTTACTGGCACATTAAACAGAAAATAAGGAAGGATATTGCAACACTTCTGCAAATGTCATGGAAATTCAAACAATATTGAATACTTAGAAGTTAATGAGATCTTTAAGAATTTTAACAGTGATGCACACTGATGATTAGTTTAAAAATAATCAAAGCATTAGAACAACACTGTTGGTTAATGTGCTGTAAAAAGGCTTTTATTGGCAAGGCTGAAACTTTTTCCATGGACTGTTGTATATTTACCTAAACAAAATTGCATTACCATAAAATAAATTTTAAAACATTGACTGGAGCATTTTATGTTTTGTTCTATCCTGACACTGAACTTTCCCATTTTGACCCACTTAGTCAAACGCAGCAAGATCAGTCACAGAAAGAAGTTATTCATTATGGTATAGTGATAGCTTTAGGTACAATCCAGTCTGCAAGGCAAAGGTCAGAGTCAACATTCAGTACTACAAGTCATTCTGACTGTCAAAGTGAATGCCAGTAACAGTCTTCACCTGGAGTGCTCTCACACCTGTTAAAGGCTTAGAGATGAAGGTTTTCTAACTGAAGAGCTGCAATTCAACACAACCACAAGTAATAACTGAAGACCGAAAATCCTTTTAGTCTGTGTAATGTGATGGCAGATGACAACCCTTATGCAGCTCCCTTCTCCCTATCTCAAATACCACCTTCCCTAAGCTGGAATGCCTTCCTACCCTACCAGTTAAGCCATTCATTTCATACCACCCACCACAACAAACACTCATCCAAAAGTACAATTTCTGCAAATCTGATCTGAACCACCCTCAAGTTTAGCTATTTTCTTTATTTTTTAATATGTGTTTCTTATTTTTTTTAGTATGCATTTCTTTTTTCTCTTGTGATTACAGAATGTATCTACATGTTTTCTTTTTGCTTTAGCCTTTCTTTAGGAAAATGCAGTGTGCATGCAAATCCTAACATTTCAACATCTTGAGAAATATATTGGTTATGCAAATCTTGACATTCAAAGTTACTCAAACATCTCAGCACACGTTACAATAAATATGGGAGTGGCGTCAACCACATTAATGCACATACAATATATGACTGCATAAAAATACCGTTGTAAAAGTGGAGTCACAATGTGCAGCCACCAATAGTGGCATAAAAATTCTTCTGTCATTTTATTTTCTCTTGAAGCATTTTTACATTGCTGTATGAATTTTTTATATGGAAGTAAATCCACCTGCTTCTATGGCAAAAACACTAATTAGCATCACATTCTGGGCTGAATTTATAAAGGTTACCCCAAGATATCCTTTCTGAATACTAGACAGCCCTGTTGCTATCCTTTGGCCCAAAAATGTGCAGCACTGCATCTGGCTGTCTACTCGCCATATTATATGCTAATAATGCAGTTTGGAAGAGAGATAAATGCTAATTAGCTATGAGGTCTCTCTCAGTCCTGGAATCCTCTCCAGGAAGGCTGTGTAAATTAGTATGGATTCTCCTTCCATGTCATGGTAGTAAACACAGCCATCGTGATGGAGGTAAATACTGTGGAGTTTAGTGGTAAGGTAATGTTAGAAGGTATATGAGTGCATGTATGTGAGGTAATGTTAGAAAGTATATGAGTAAATGTATGTGAGATAATGTTAGAAGGTATACGAGTGCATGTATGTGAGGTAATGTTAGAAAGTATATGAGTACATGTATGTGAGATAATGTTAGAAGGTATAGGAGTGCATGTATGTGTGGTAATGTTAGAAGGTATATGAGTGCATGTATGTACGGTAATGTCAGAAGGTATATGAGTACATGTATGTAAAGGTAATGTTAGAAGTTATATGAGTGCATAAAAATAAAAATACAATTGCAGTGTCTTCTTGGGCTACCACACTTTCATCAACCAATAAAACAATAAAATAACCTCCAGTTAGCGCTTTCGTCTTAACATTACAAAGACCCTTTCTGAAGAAGAAGGCTTTGTAATGTTAAGACGAAAGCGCTAACTGGAGGTTATTTTATTGTTTTATTGCTTGATTAAAGTGTGGTAGCCCAAGAAGACACTGCAATTATATTTTTATTTTTATTAGTTTATTTGTGGGTAGCTGCTTTTGGTGGATGTATATGAGAGCATGTATGTAAGGTAATGTGAAAAGGTATATGAGTGCATGTATGTAAGGTAATGTGAAAAGGTATATGAGTGCATGTATGTAAGGTAATGTGAGAAAGTATATGAGTGCATCTATGCTAGGTCATGTGAGAAGGTATATGAGTGCATGCATGTAAGGTATTGTTAGAATGTATATGAGTGCATGCATGTAAGGCAATGTTAGAAGGTATATGAGTCCATGTATGTGAGGGGGCTGCATATTTGAGTCTATGTGTGAGTGCATGTCTGTCTGGGAGGTAGCAGTATGGGGGGGCAGTAACAGTAGGTATGTGAGTGTATGTATGGATGAACTGATGAGTGTGTGAGTGAATACCTTTGGAATAGGTATGTTTGGGGGGGGGGTTGGGGTGGATTCCATACTTCCATGCACTCCTAGACTAACAAGCAAAGCCTGCACCATTGGGTGGGGGGACACTACACACTGGTGATACTACTCTCATGCCTTAATGGTAATTAAATCAGAATGGGGATCAGGGGAGGGGGACACACTACATACCAAGGATCTTACTCTCATTACATATCAACTATTAAAACAGAATGGACATCAGGGTGGCCAGAGCACTGGGGTGGTGGAAACCATAGAAATCCAGGATTACTCCAATGTTTTATGGCATAACAGCATTTAAAGCCCTTCAGGGATCGGTATGGGGAAAACACTGCACACCAGACACTGGGGATTACTGTAAAATACTTGTGCCATAATGTCACTCAAATGGTATGGGAGGATCGGGGGATGGGGGCTACCTCAGGATACCATGAACAAAGAATTATATGATGTGAAACTCTAATGTCTGTTATTAGTGTGGGAATACAACTCTCCCTGATGGCCTAGGGCAGGAAAAGAAGACAATGGGGATGTTCAGACTCAACGTCAGGTATGATTTTGTGTGTGTGTGTGTGTGTGTGTGTGTGTGTAGGTGTGTGTGTGTGTGTGTGTGTGTGTGTGTGTGTGTGTGTGTGTGTGTGTGTGTGTGTGTGTGTGTGTGTGTGTGTGTGTGTGTGTGTGTGTGTGTGTGTGTGTGTGTGTGTGTGTGTGTGTGTGTGTGTGTGTGTTTGTGTGTGTGTGTGTGTGTGTGTGTGTGTGTGTGTGTGTGTGTAGGTGTGTGTATGTGTAGGTGTGTGTAGGTATACATGCTGTGGCTGGCACAGTTAGCAACAGCAGGAAGTGCTTATCTGTACGTTTATATAGTTGACTGTAATTCAATGACATGCAAATTAACTGATAAGGAGGAATTTTCTCCTCAATGTGGCTAGCAAGTCTATAGGTTGATACTAGGCTATCTGCCCTAGGGCACTTATAAGCCTAGCCAGAGTGTGTTTGGCTTTCGCCAACCTTTTACATTAGTTGACTGTGTCTCTGTATAGTAGGTCACAGAAGGTAGCCATATTAAGGTTAGTTTACTGTACCTCTATCTAGCAAGGGCACAGAAGAGATCCCAGGGGTAAACATACAGTCTCCCATCCATTCACCAAGATTTCTCTTGAATAGGGTCAGTGAGGGGCTCTGCCTAATATGGATTGGGATTTTGTTCCAGAGTGAGGTGAGCCTCTGGGATATGAATCTGTCCCTCCAGCATGTCCTGTTTATTTCTGTGCTGAGGTTCAAGTCCCTGGAGCATGTAGCTCTAAGGGATTTGGATTTCTTGAGGTGGAGCATGTCCATTAATTCTAGGTTGGACATGGCTTTATACATCAGACACAGATCGCCTCTGAGTAGGCAGTACGCCACTGATTAGAGCTGGAGTTTCTTTAGTCGAAGTGCATAGGGCATCTGTTTGAGTCCCTTGATCCTCTTGGTGAGGTACTTTTGGGGTCTTTCCGGTTGCTGCAGGTGTTGGGTAAGGTACATCCCAAATGGGGCATTGTATTCAATTATGGGTCTGATAAGTGATGAGTACAGGGGCACAATGACCTCTCTTGATCTAGATGCGAACCCTTTTATGATAAGGTGGGCTATATAGAAGGTCTTTCTAACTACTTTGGCAACGTGATTGTCAAAGGAGAGATTACTATCTACTTGGGTCCCCAGGTCCCTAATTACTTCTTCCGTACTTAGTGGATTACAACCTATGGGGTAATTTGTGGGCACTTTGTTTTTCCCAAAGGGGATGACAAGGCACTTTTTGGCATTTAGCTTTAGGCCATGACTCTGGCACCAGTTATCCATCTCTGTGAGACCCTTTTAAAGGATGCTCGTGTCAGCTGGAGAGTCGATTAGGGCACCCAGTTTGCAGTCGTCTGCGAACTTTGTCAGCCATAGTCTGTGTTAGCCTGTACCTCGGAGAAATATATACAGAACAAGAGAAGTCCCAGGACTGAGCCATGTGGGACGCCACTTGTATCTGGTTTAGAGTCTGACATGGCACCTGCAATTCTGACCATATGGGTTCTATCCCTGAGCCAGTTTGCAACCCATCTTGTGATATAGGGGTTGATATTTAAGCTGGTGAGCTTATTTATGATGCCCGAGTGGGGTATTGTGTCGAAGGCTTTTGCGAGGTCCAGGTAGGCTGTGTGAACTACCTTCCCTTCATCTATGGCTTTGGTAACAGTTTCAAAGAAGTCGACCAGGTTCAAGAGGCAAGATCTACCCTTAACAAAGCCGAATTGGGTAGGATCCAGAGTCTTTAGGTTCCCAATGTCCTTGTTTATGATTTCCATGATGATGCGCTCCATAGCCTTGCAGACCAGGCTGGTCAGGCTTATAGGGTGATATTTTCTGGGGTCCGTTGTGGCACCACCTTTGTGGAGTGGGACCACTGTTGCTGTACGCCATTCCTTTGGTACATATCCTGTAGTAAGGCTGAGATTGAGCAGTGTCTTTAAGTGAGGGTTTAGTACTTCATGGAGCTCATGTAAGACACAGCCCGGGACACCGTCTGGCCCCATTGATGCTGTGTTTTTTGCTTTGGAGAGGGCAGCTCTCACCTGTGCATCTGTGATCACAGGGAGGCTACATTCTGTTGGGATAGACATTTGCTCTTTTGGAGGGGAATGGGGGGGGGGGTTTGCACTGAACCTTTCTGCCAGGATGTTGGCAATGTCTGTGGGTTCAGTGTATTTTTTGTCATTTTGCAATAACTCAGAGCATATCTGGGAGTTGCCTCCCAGGTTCCCGACATAACTAAAGAAGGCCTTGTGATTATCCTTAGTGTCTTGTGCAATTTTTTTTTCGAAGTTTGCCTTAGATGATTTTATGAGGGATCGTAGTTTCTTGCTAGTACTGATCAGAGATGCCTTTCCTTTTTGGGATTTTGCTGTATCATGTGTAGCTTCCTCCTTCTGTTATATAGCTTATTTATGGCCGGGGTCCACCAGACAGGTCTCCTGCCTTTGGAGAAGTGAGTATTGGTTTTATTTGGGATAACATGCTCCATGCATTCCTGTAGGTGTCCATGGAATGCTTTTGTAAAGGATTCTGCATTTTGGGCCATAGTTTCCACTGGTCCAGGGCCTTTGAAAGATTCCACCTCGGTTTTGAGAAGTGTGAAGTTTGCTTTTGAGAGGTTCTTCACCGTGGTTTCCTTGGCTGGGGGTGGGGACAGGATATGGATGTCCAGTGAGATTAATTTATGGTCTGATCTTACCAATGAGGGATATACCTCTGGTGTGGAACATAGAGACCCCATGTTGGTGATGACCAGGTCCAATATGTTCTCCCCTCTTGTGGGAGTGGTGACCAGTTGTTCCATAGCATTTGAGTTTATAAATTCTAGGAACCGTTGGGCGAGGGTGTTTGGGCTTGAGTAGTTTTCCCAATCAATGTTTGGGTAGTTGAAGTCACCCAATATAATGGTGTTTGGAGAGACCTTCATATTTTCTAGTGGAAAGCCGAGTGGGGTTCCTGTGTTTGGGGGGGGGGGTTGTAACAGGCTACAAACAGGAAGGCAGTTTTGCCCACTGTTAGTTGCACATGGATGGTCTCCGATGCTTCATGCAGTGCCACTAACCTGGAGATGTGGGTATCTTTGATGTATATGGATACTCCCCCTCCTCTTGTGGTTTGGTCTGAGTTTTGTGGCCGAAAAGCTTGGTATGAAGTATAACCTGGTAGTGCTGGGGTGCTTTTGGGAGCCTTGAACCAGGTTTCTGTTACTGCACAGATATCGATATTCTCCATACTGAGGAGAGTCTTGAGTGTGTGCATCTTGAGGTTTAGACTTCTGGCATTGAGCAGCATTACCCTTAGTTTTTTCTTTGTGTTGTCTATGGAGGTGGGTTTGTCTTTTGAGCCTTGCTTAAAAAAGGCACTATGGAGGAGGCAAGAGCCTTTGCCAGTATTCGAAAACCCAGGGGTGACAGGTGCACGCCATCCCTCGCAAAGCAACGTGGCTTGTCGAGCATGTCATCCCAGGCTGACAGACACTGGATCCCCTTTGAATGACACCAATACTTTAGCCTTTTGTTAAAATTGATCATTTTGTCTTTATACTGTGGCATCATTCTTGGTGAGGGCAAGATGCTACTTAAGGTCAGGGTCGTACCGGCCTGGGTTACATGATCAGAGAGCTCCTCTATGTCTCTTTTCATGTAGTCCTGGGAGGTACGTCTCAGGTCATTCACACCAGCATGGACAATGACAAAGTCATATTTGTACTTGCTTTGGAGTGACCTGAGTGCATGTGTTATGTGGCGGATCCTGACACCCGAAAGGCAGCTTACAGTGACCTTCTTCTTATTCAGTCTGGTGAGTGGGACGTCAGTGTGTCTGACAATAGTGTGTTCGGTGTGTTGTTTAGCCTTAAGGGCTGTGACTGTGTGACACACTGACTTTGTGAATTATGTGTTACATGGGTATTGTTGCATGGTGGGGGTTGCTTGGATGTCTGCTTTGGAGGTCTCTGCTGCTTAGGCTGATTTTTGTTTAGAGCCTCCGAGTATGTTTTTGTGTGTTTATGTGTTTGGTTTGCTGATGCGATGGGTCTGTGTGAGACTGGCTTTGTGGTGTGTGTGGTTACCTTTTCCTTCTGACTGGCTGTGCCAGTACTGGGTTGAGAGAGCTCAGCTTCCAGTTTGGCTATATAGTTGCATCTCTCACATATGTTTGAGCTTGTTGGGAGGAGGAGAGGGTGGTCTGTGTAGATAAGGCAGTTGTAACATTGCCTCAATATTCCCAGATTCATCAGCTGGACTGGGGAGTAAACCCGAAACTGGCCTTTGGACATGCCTGAAAAGTATAGGGAACTACTTATTGACTGATCAGAAAGGACCAATAGAGAGTAAGTACTTAAAAAGAGTATAAGAGGGTGTAGTGCTTAAGTTTATTAGTGTTTACCTGTAAGATTACTTATATGAGCAAGTGCTGGGCTTATAGAAAGAGAATAGAGTGCTTATTTTGAAATCTAGAGCAGTTTCAAGGGAAAAAGTGAAGAGCAGACTTTGTGGAGCCAGAATTAGTTTAAACCCAATTAAGTGGCGCTGCCCGATGCTGCGCTATGCGCAAAATCGCGCAAAGCTGCGCCAAAGTGGGTTTTAAAGCAGGATATTTGAAAGAGCTAGGAAATAGCCCAGAAGGGCCAATAAACCACTAGTTACTGGGCTGAGACCACTCCTCCAGGGACAGATAGGCTGCTCAAAGCTCCCCACTCTCACTGGTGAACAGAGAAGCTTCCTCCTATCCAAGTAAGGATATGGGCAATACAGGAACTTGTACTGAAGTCCGGAATACAGCAAAACCTGAATTCAGGACTATTCTAGCACAGTAAAGGCGGGAAAACAAAGATATTTTATTTTGTTTTTTTTTCTTTTTTTAGGACAGTATCAGAGGCAGAAAAACACAGTAAAAGCTTTGCTCAGGCTAGCGCACTTGAGTGGGCAGCCTTAACAGTTAAATCAAACAACAAACAATGGCTTAAAAGTGCAGGTAATCAAAAATGCAATAACAAGCTTATTTAGGTATAACGTCATTTAGGTATAATTTAGGCAGTCAAAAACTCGCTTTTAGGCGAGAAAATGCAGTTGCTAAGGTAAAGGTTACAAAGAAATACTGCATTGTGTTAACATGCCTTTTTACCATGGCCCTTATATAGTGCGGTAGGACATTTAATGAATCTGTGCATATATGCTGTGTTCTGCTGGCATTTGAAAATATAAATGATATAAGAGAGGCTCTTCATTACATTAGGTCTCCAAACTGACCAGGTACATAAATTAGCAAAAAAATAGAAATAAATGATGTGCAGCTAACATTGGTATATCCTTAGGGTCAATAATGCCAGATGGATTCAAAAGTAATATGTCATTAAACAGCAAGAAAAAAAAAATTGCAAAGCATCCTTAGATATAATGCATCTTAGACAGCATCATGAGCAATTAGCTATCACGGCTATTTTTAGATTGGTTTCCCACTGTCATAATGAACTTTTATAATAAATGTCATCAGTTAGTTTATCAATACAGATAATAAAAAGAAAAATAAATGCCTCCCACCCCAAAAAATAGGAATCAAGACACAAAATTGATCTTTTTGTTAGCATAAATTCTACTAATACATTTCACATCAGACTGAACCAAAAATAAAATAAATATTAACCAGCAAAACTCAATGACTCCAATATGTGAAGTTGAATTTCTTCTTTCTGTGTATATATTGAAAACATACTAAGTTAATAACAATTTTCTTAAAAAAAAATGTCAATGACTCCATAAATGCAGAGAATCTAAAAAGTAAAAAATGCTTTAATGCAAATATTTCTTTTGCTTAACTGAGTCACATAAGCTTGGCTGCATCCGCCACACAAACACTCTGTAGATCAATGTGTATATTGTACCTAGTCAGCCAATGTAGTTAGAGAGCATGTGCATATAAGTTACTGAGCATGTGCGAGATCAGTGCCATTTTGTATTGTCATTCAGAGTTAGTGCAAGATTGACTGGAGATGCACATGTGAGTGTATTAGAAGTAATGAGTCAGTCAGTAAACATATGAAGTCTGAAGTAGATGTTCCAGTTACAGCTCCTGATGGGTTTATGTACAATAAATGGCCTGAACCCATCTTGTGCCTCAGTGTCTCATGTGACAACATGCACACAAGCGTGTGTGTGCGCACACACACAGTCAGACAGACAAACTCATACCCATACGCTCCAGCCTGAGAGGTACATGCATACTGTCTTGGACCACCTGACATTTATTTTCTATCCTAACGTCTATGGTGCGCATTACTAAATCAGAACCAGACCACTAAACAGCAGTTTAAGCCACACATCCTGTCTGATTTATAGTCACTACTGCGAATCAAGCATGCAGACCTGTTTTAGTCATTTGATTTTAAATATCTGTGTAAAAGAGAGCCTCTCAAATTGGTTTAGAGTTTATTTACCTAGTTCTTTTCCTCAGCATCATTTAATTTCATACTGTATTTTTAAATATATATCTGTGTTTGTAGCTAATATGGTGTTAAATGCATTAGATTGACGGTGCTGCCCATTTGTTGGCTTTATTGTCCATACCTAGGGACATTTCAGTCTGAGGGATGGGAGAGAGGTGGGGATGCATTGTAGTTTTGGACCTTAACATAAGGTTTCCCTGATTCTAATGGGGGTTAGTGGTGAATTGTAATGTATGTGCCAACACAGTATTTGTTTTCTTTAAAGTTCCCAAATATTAACAAAACTGTTTAGCCATTTTCTATATCAGTCAGGTTGTCATACTTGCACTCGCCCCTGCCCCTGGATATATAACTACTTGCAGTTGCCCCTGTTCCTGGATATATAACTACTTGTACTCGCCCCTGGATATATAACTACTTGCACTCGCCCCTGGATATATAACTACTTGCACTCGCCCCTGGATATATAACTACTTGCACTCGTCCCTGCCCCTGGATATATAACTACTTGTACGCGCCCCTACCCCTGGATATATAACTACTTGCACTCACCCCTGCTCCTGGATATATAACTACCTGCACTCGTTCCTGCCCCTGGATATATAACTATGGGAGGAAGAACTACAGTGAAAATATTCTGCTTCATATCAGGCTCTGTGTGTTTAGAGTCAAAGACATTCTGCCTTCTACCTTGCAGTAACGACATGCAGTGGTCAAATTAAATATTTTATGAGCTATGGCATTCTGAAGCATAAGGCCAACTGAAGAAGTACGCTGACTTTCCTGCTTTGAACCATTATGGTCAATATTATACCACATTTAGGATGGATCACAATGGGAATTCAGAGAATATGAGTCTATAACTGAACCCACTGACAACTGTAAGTCAGGAATCCTGCTGTGTAGCTGATATTTTTCTCACTAGGAATGTATTACATAGCTTCAACTTTAATCTAAATAACACTGAGAAATTAATCAAAAATTCTGTGTTGTTTCAATGCTTATAATAGGTTATAGGAGCTCACAAGACATCTCTGCATGTCACACTCTATGAATAAATCATCTAAAATACTGTATCTCCACATCACTGAGCCAGATTTTTCTTAATAATGTCTATGGGTTTAAATAATCAGTCCGCTCTAGGTAAACATTTCCATCTACCACCACCTACTCTGTCCTGAAAAGAAAATCCTTACAAACTTTATTTTTCATATTCCCCAAAAAAATTTATTGTATTAGTTGCATGTTTGATAAATGATAATCCCAGAGTATATTCCAGTTCTTACTTTGTAAAACATGTATAAGCGGATACAAAATCTCTCTTGTGATCCTTTAACAACTGAGGATAGGTTTAATGACTTTAATCTCATTTCATACGTCATATTCTTCTCTCAATTATTTTCCTACTAAACTGTTTTTATATCCTTTCTAACTTATTAATTTCAGTTTGTGAAAAAATACAAAAAGCCCACCCCATATTCTATAACTGGCCTTATAAGAGTCATATAAATCAGACCTAATGCAATAAAGACTCTAGCTGAGATAGTTCATGAAATCAACCTGTACACAAAATAACACTGTTTAAAGTATCACTTGCTTGTCTGTCAAACCTCTGCCTTCCATTAACTGTAACTCCAAAGTTTACAAATTCAAGACCTTCACCAGTGTAGGGATTATCCAAACTGAAATAGTATGCAGGATATGACTTTTCTAGAAGCAAAACTCTATGTATATAATAATTAAATTCTGTTCCATTTATCCATGTACTTATGTAACTTTTTCTTATTGTCAGTTGCGGTTGAATATCCTGCAATATCTGCATTACCAGTGAACTTTTCAATCTAACATTTTCTATACTGTGGGGATGATGACATGGAAACATGAAAAAGAAAAGGTTGCAACATTGATGCTTAGAGCATCCTCTGTTAATAGCATATTCCTTTAAATTCATCCTCCCTTTTACACATATTTTAGCTGATCTTCCACTCAAGTATTTATTAATCTGCCTCATGATATATATATATATATATATATATATATATATATATATATATATATATATATATATATATATATACACACACACACACACACACACACACACACACATAAATCTGGCACATTTTGTAGCCTAGACTGGCTGAGCGCTCCCTGTAGTTTTGCTTTATTTGGAAAGATGCTTTCAAAGTTATTAAATACCAGAGTTTTTAATGTAACATTTATTGTGTTGGCAGTAATATAACATTTATTGTGTTGGCTGTGGTCCACAACTATACTTTACTGTTGTGCTGCATTCTGTAGAAAAGGCAGATGTACAGACAAATGTATATAATGAGATACAGGTGTGTAACTGCAGTAATATATAGGCAAACCTTACCTCAACTCAGATTTCAGGATGAACACTGTTAACTTTAAACATGTCTACAAAATACACTCCTAGTTTGTATCACGGAACACTGGAATAGAGTCTTTGCAGCAGGCTGGGTGCTTGTAGACCAAGATAGGAAGGCAGAAATGAATGGCTGCAACTGGCTCACCCATGCTGGTTGAGATTGTTTTGTACCACTGTATGACTGCCATGTAGTAGAGGTAAGGAGATGTAGCCAAATGCCTTGCAAGCATCACAGTAGAATAATGGGGATTTGTTCTGTGTGTGTGTGTGTGTGTGTGTGTGTGTGTGTGTGTGTGTGTGTGTGTGTGTGTGTGTGTGTGTGTGTGTCAGGCCATACACACACACACACACACACACACACACACACACACACACACACACACACACACACATACACACACTCTGATTACTGCATTCCTGATCATATTGTGAAAAACATATCTCTGTATTGAAATGTCGGCAGTTAAAATGCCAAGTGCCAACATGTTGAAAGAAAAAATAGAAAATGTAAAAGTAGACTAAATCTCAAACACTCTCCTTTAAACTTCCCCCCTGCATTCCCCCTCACCCCAGACTTATAAATACCGACGTTGAGATCGCCAGACTTCTGAGACAAGGGAATATTCTGAGAAATGGCTATTTTTCGGTCATTCAGTCTCCATGGTTCAGGACTTGGTCTAGTGGGCCCAGACATTTCAAAGGGTTACCAGAAAACACCCGGACCACTGGTCTTTCTTCCTACAATAGTAAATGCTGAAACAAAACTGTAGCATAGTAACCCTGAACACTTTAACAGCATACAACACAGTAATAAAAGTCCTTATAATTCCTGTTTTTTAAATTTCTGTTAATTTGTTTACTTTCTTAAAACTTAAGAATATTTGTTACTGTGTATTTCATTTACTAGTCAGACATGACCTCTCTCTGCTTTTCTAGTAGCACAAGACCTACACGGCATGTTTTGTGAAAATACAAAAGCAGAGAACTGACCTAGTGCTCAAAATATGTGGAGTTAAAGTGTTGATCAAATCCAGATTGCTCTTATTTAGAGACTAAAATGTCATGTTTCACTTCACAGAAATCCCTTTAACATCAATCTGGGAAAGTATGTTGAGAAGACTGGTTTCTGCAGTTACAAGAAATGGGAAGACATAATTCAAGTGTAAAAGCATGGTGTCAGGAAGAGGTTTTTCATAATAAAACTTCAATTTCTTTTGGACAGTTGTCAGCTTTTCCATATATCTGCTTTAATGATGCAGTTTAGTTTATCTTACCAGTTTATGAGTTCCTTGAATCTTGAGCAGAATTTAATCCCAAACATTTTAAAGAAACCCCCTAGTGAATGTGGTTCCTGTTAACGCGTGTTCCTCAAATATAGTTTCCTCAGCTGTAGTCCCACATTTGTCATATTTATTGGGATTTGAGGACTGAAGAGTAGCTATTTTAAGAATATTTTAACTGTTGACTGCATGAAGATGTCTTAACATGCAAAGGGTCTGAAGTCATTTGTGTATGCCATTATTTGCAATCTCTTAGCATACCTCATATGTTCTCCAGTTGGATTTTAATGTAAAATATGGTAATAGTGCAAATATAAATCACTTTATGTTGAAGCACAAAACAGTGAAAATAAATTTTGAATGTTAATGTCATTCAGAGTGCCTGAAGCAACCCCTTCCCATAATGTCAGTCAAGACTTGTAATACTGTACAACAGTGGTACATTGTAGTACACATAACATTCACATATACCTATAGCTTACTAGGCTACAAAATATGGATTTTTGGGGGGAAACAGGGATACATTAGAGACATGCTCAAATTAATTTAAATACAAGAAACCAAAATGCATATGTGTGTGTGTATACACACACACACACACACACACACACACATATTTATATATGTATATATACATATATATATGTATATATGGCTCCCTTCACAAGCTCGAGTTACTGAAAGCTCAAAATTCACAAGCTCAAGCCCAGAATCTCGAATTTGTGAAGGAGAGACAACCAAAAAAAAAAAAAGGAAGTTTATTTACATGTATGCAGGGGGCCGAGTCCCCTCTGCACTCTCCCTGCTTAAATATACCAGCTCCTTCACTGCACTATAGCGGAGGAACAGAAATTCTCCCATTGTGCGCTTCTGTGCAAAGCGCGGAATGGGAGTTTCCCTCATCCCTGTTGTAGTGCGATCTCAGAGTTGGTATATTTAAGTAGGGGGGGTGTGGGGTGCAGGGGGGCTTGCCCCCCCCTGCAAAAACATTGTAAAGACATTTTTGAATGTCTTTTACATTCGCTTTAGAATTTTGAGTTGCTGAAAGCTTGAGATTCTGGGTTTGAGCTTATGAATTTCGAGCTTTCAGCAATTTGTGATTTTAAAGGGGAACCATATATATATATATATATATATATATATATATATATATATATATACATACATATACATACACATGCATACATACATTTTTATCATCAAATCTGTTTTTTGATTGAGCCACTAAATATTAATCAAAAAACACGAAATCCTAAAACAACACAAACTGCTGAATAGGGCACACAAGTTTTCCACTTGTGTTTCGTGATTCAGTTTCTTTTATATACATAATTGGGTCACATTTACATTGTCTAAAGGGCTGTTAACCAAACACCATTTGATTAACGTAAATGGCGAAGTGCCAAAACTTTGAAAAGCCAAGTAAGCAAATTTTTTCCCAGGGGGGAAAAATCATTTGGCCGTTATCGGGAATTTGCCCTTTCCTCCACTGTAGTGTGATCTCGGAGTTGGTATATTTAGTTCAGGGGGTGTGGGGGGCACAGCCCCTCATATCATAGGGTTTGATGATTTGTTTTATTTTTTTGTTGGTCAAGTGATTTTTTTCCATGGGGAAAAAATTGCTTATTTGGCTGTTCGAAGTTTTTGTCTTTCAGTATTTACTTATCAATCAAAGGATGTTCAATGAACAGCCCTTTTGACAACATAATATAGATCCTAAATAATTTGTGCCTCCATAAAAAGCACTTTATATTATGAATGGTTGACATGTTAAACAACAAGCAAACACCTATTCCTACCCCTAAGCCTAACCATGCACATAGTCTTAAAAAACCCTTTCCATAACACTACCCATGCACAAGACAGCTCAGATAATCCCACTGCGTGCACACACACACAAACTTATGCATTTTAAAAAGCTATGATACTCTTCAATTTATAAATTTCACTTAATCCTGCTGACATTGTAAGCCATACAAACAAAACAGTAAACCTGCCCCCTTATCTAAATTTTACCCTAACCCTAAAACACGCACATTAGCTTACACACTAAATCTGTCCCTTAACCAGCCTTTAGATACGCTCAATTGAAAATAAATTCCAAGATCATCCACACTGTCACTTTCCTTTGTCTACCAACCGCAATGTTGCCCAAGCTGTTGTTTGTACAAAGTGATGTCCACTAAAAATGCATGATGTTACACATGAGCGTTCAGCTTAGTAAATTGTAGCCATATACACACATAAACATATTTTATATATATATATATATAGAGAGAGAGAGAGAGCGCGCCGCTGAGGCATTGTTTTGATTGAGCTTTAGTGTGAATTTAGTCATACTGCATTCACTGTGTTCAGTCAAATGGTACAGTTGATGGATGATGTGTAGCCTGGTGTACTATAACAGTGTAAATGAACGGCTGTTCGACTATTCTGTTAATCTACACTGCTTTTGTTGTGAATTGGCTTGTGTTTTCTTTGATACCAGCAGACAGTGGGGTAAAATAATTTTCATTTTTCCCTACTATTGTGCAGTCATTGTGTTGGTATATGTAATGGAGTGAGAGTGGGGTGGAGGGGGGGGGGCTCCCTCTAAAAAACACTTTTTTTCTAATTTTTGTTTGTGTTTAAAGGGTTATTTAGCTTTTTCTCTTCTCAGTGTACATTGTCACTGATGAACTCAAATCTCTCTATCTACACACACACACAAACACACACACACACACACACACACACACACACACACACATATATATATATATATATATATATATATATATATATATATATATATATATATATATACACATATACATATACATACATACATATATGGGTCTATATCAGATGATTGAGTTTTCTCAAACTTCAAATTCATATATGACTGAGTTTCTGATAACACAAACATCAAAAAAAAAAAAACACAAATGTACATTTTTTACATTTTTGCAGGGGAGGGGGTAAGCGCTCCTGCAACTCCCTCACCCCCTGAAAATTATATATACCAACTCCAAGACTGCACTACAGTGAGGAAAAGGGTAAATTTCCTGATCTGTACTGTACCACAATCTCTGTTCAAAAGATTTGGGGTTTCAAAAAATCAGTTGTATGATCTCAGCCATATGAATTTCAAGGTTCTGAAAACTCAGTCAACTGAAAGGGACCCATACACACACACACACACACACACACACACACACACACACACACACACACACACACACACACACACACACACACACACACACACACACACACACACACATATCGGGGGGTACTATGAAGCTTGTCAGCTGTACATGTTGTTGATGGATAATACATATGTCAGTACACATCAAAATCAAAATATATAAAGAACATGCAGGAGGGACAGGTTCATAACCCAGAGACTGCCCATGCTATGGAATAGACTTCCCATACATGTCAAGTGGAGCGCCTCACTGACCCTCTTCAAGAGAAATCTTGATGAGTGGATGGGAAATAGAAAATTCACCCCGGGGATCTCGCCAGTGGCTCTACTCGACAGAGGCACTGGGAACTACGGCCAGGTGTCATGATGCCAGGGTAATCCTATGGGCTAGGCTTGTAAAGGCTCCAGGGCCATTAGCCTAGTACACACCTATGAACCTATAGAATTGCAGATTAGTCAACTCATGATCCGTCAGCTACTCTATTATAAGCAATGTTGTTGCTTTGCTTGTAGTTATGTGACCATGAAATTAGTATATATAAATAAGGGGATGAGGGAGTGAGGCCCCCTCATGCAAATGGTTTTGTTATGCTATTATGATGATAGTTACAGTTATGACTGTAATTTATATTAGGAAACAGTTCACATTTTTTGCTAGCAGGTGTACTTTATCAGCTTTCTGATGTTATTTTCAGCAGGATATGACTGCACAAGTTTAATGTATTTTTAGATGCTGTTTATGACAAAAGTGCTTTTATAGGGAATAAGGTATAGTATTTGTGTGACAACGTGTTAGTCACTAGATGGTGAAATTGCTGGATTTTGTATGAATTGTATTTCTGTTGATGAGTCAAGTTTTAGAGGTTATTTGCATCAAAAAAGCCTAACAAATTCTTACAGCAGCTTCAGCACAACTTCCTGAGGGTCTGACGTCACCACCTGACATTCCTAATTTGTTCGAATGTGGAAATTGAGGTGATGTTTTTTGACATTCCGTAAAAGTGACATTGCCAAATTCAGAAAGTCAGTTTGATCAAGTGAACAGATTGTTTTTTACTTTCAACTTTTTGATAGTAAACCATATATAGTAAGCTATACTAAACTATATATATATATATATATATATATATATATATATATATATATGTATATGTATATATATATATATATATATATATATATATATATATATATATATATATATATACATATATGTATATAAGAGTCAGGAATATATATTATGGATGGCATAGTTGCCTACAGAAATAAAAGCTCATCATAAATGTTCAGCCCAATTACACGTATTGCAAGAGTTACCATATGAAGTACAGTTTAATAAGCATGTTTTACAATGGGCTTTCTGCTTTTGCACCTATCACGTGATGGTATACCGTCACCCCTCACTAGATATGCATTACTTCTGAGGTTGCATTATCTCAGAGTAAATGAAATGTTTGGTTTTACTGTGAAAGTAAGTATTCCCTTTATGACTAAGGATGTTGCACCTCTAAGTTAGTTTCTATAACCAGAGGAGATGTGGGATAGAGTCCGAAGTATAACAAAATCAGCTTGCATACTGTTCTGAGATGGTGAGACCTTGGAGTTGGTTTATATAAGCTTGCGGTGTGGGGGCTTGACCCCTTGCAAAAACATTTAAAATGTATTTTTTGGCTGTTTTTTTTTTTTTTTCATGAAATGCAGTTTGCAGATTCTTGTCCTTGGTATATTCAGTTTTGTCCACTCACAGAGGAAGAGCATTATCTATTAATAACTACAGAAGGTACACATTCTTAAAAAATTTGAAATGTTTTAAGTATTCATTTTAGCCATTAGATTTTGATATATCAAAGGCTTTAAGCTGAATGGTACAGAGTGACTGCATAGCAGTTGTAATGCTTTATTCCACAAGCGATCAGTAAAATAATGACACTGATTGTCATGATTATAATTGATAATCACTTATTAATAATTAATAATCAATTAATAATGATGAATGATTAACTGATTATCATTAGTAGCAATCAGGATTAAGTAATGACTTATGAGCAAATCTGCTCAAGTAAATATCCCAATCAGTTCCTATAAATTTTTTTTAAAACCTTCAACCAGTCCTATGACATTATAGTACTAGGTGCAGATATATGGGGTCAGATATGTTTGTTTTAGTTAGATCAAAGTATGAAACTGCTCCCCTTTCTTCTAGCCAGCTTTATTGTTTTGTGTCCAAGAATAAATATCTCAAACACGCATAATTCTTTGCAGTAAGTAACAAGCAAAAAGTTAACATTTTTTAAATGTTATTTAAAAAAACATGTCAGAGAAAAATGAGATCAAAGGTGATACCAAACATCCTTAAAGCTATACTGTCATTAGGTATCACTTCTTACCCATGCTGATGTGTTAGCAATTAAATACAAGTAATACTAGTTATTCAGGTATAACTGGCCAGACTGAACCTTTATAAGCAAAAATTAGTGTGATTGGCTGTTTCTTATGGAAACAGATTACTTTCTCTCAGAATGTCATGAATATGATATCACCCACATCAACTAATATTTCCTGAATTTACATTCATTTTCTTGTTTCCTAGATAGCTTCTTTAAGATTATTCTCACTTAAAGGCAATCTAGTTTTCATTCCAAAATAAATACTTGATTCACACACCTGCGTCACCCCTTTAGACATTTTTATTCTACTAGACACTGAATCATTTATTAAAAATTGTACCCGTGAAATATTATACAGCTTTTAAATTTATCACTCTGTCCAAAAGCAAAACACACTGTTTTTGCCAATGCCTCAGACTGTCAGAAACTTTCATGACATCCCATGATACAAAATTCGCTTTTTTCTTTCTTGCTATAACTTCAGATATTTATTTTAACTAAAATCAGTAATTCCTTGACCTATTTATTAGAAAGGCAATTAATTCCCTCTGCCAATACTTTTATTTTTCAGTTATCTCATCAATAGCCAATCCCTTTTTTTCTTAAAGCTACAATAAACTTTTATCTGATTCTGTTCTATTCTATATGGAAAACTATTTGCATCAAGTATACTTAATAAATTATTCACATCACATAACATTATTTCAATTTCAGACTCCATTTTAAAACATTCAGTAAGAGACTTATCCCTACAAATCCACCAGTCCCTTTATTTCTACTTTCCTACAAATCTGAGACCTGGTTTTGTAAGTCCCCGACATTATTTCATTCTGTTTATTTCTCTTCACGTCTGCTGTCTTTTAAAATTGCAATCGTATTATCTTCTTTCTTTGCACATTTCTGTAAAAAGCATACAACATTTTCATTTGTTTTCTTTAAGGGAACAAATCACTGCATCTTCAATAATCCCTTCATCTTTTATTTTTATATGCTTTTTTATATACTTTTCTTTCTTTCTAATAACAATAGACATTTTGTCTTTCCAACATATTTTATGAGTTAAATATTTTACCATGTTCAGGATTTAAAACAGGATGATCATTTCAATGTTATTTTCTCATTCTACCTCAAAAACCTGTAAGCGACTTCCTATTAACACATTATAAAGTTGCAATGAAATGCAGTCAAACCACAGACACCCTTATTTCTTAAACTTGCTACATTTTAATTTACATTCTTTTGCTATTTCCCTTTCACTAATTACATGTTTCATAAGGGCAATTACTTATCAAATGATCAGATTTCCCACAAACGAAACTTGTTTTTTTTCTGGCTCCAATGGCTAACCACATTTTGATTTTCATTTATTTAGCTCACAGCACAGAACACTTCCACAAAACCAGGGATGGTTTGCACCTCTCTTGCAAGCCTTTCACGTTCTGGCTAAACCTTTTTGCTGTCTCTACATAGCGTTTTTTTAAAATAGTAAACTCTAATTTGGAATATATTAATGTGTCTCTACTCAGTGCCTGAAGTCTTAATAAAATGACCAAACTTGAGGATGTCTTCCAACATTTATAATATGCGTTGTTACACAGACATGGTTTTAGAGCAAAGTACTCCCTTTGTTCCTTGATATAGTGCCAGTCACATCTTCACAGCTAGTAGAAATTGTATGGAGTGTAAGTATACCTTATTACAGATTACCTGAGGCACCACATTTGAACTCTTAGATGTCCAAATCATAATAAACATAATTAATTCCTAATTCATATTTAGCTGTAGAATACCCTCCATGTCCACTTCTGAACATGGCAGTTATCTTAACTTACTAGCTGAAATCCCCATTGGTTGACATATACTTCCAATGGTCAACATCCCCATTGCATCCAGTACCATACTAAGGTGGAGGCAAGAGTGGTACCTGCCCCAGGTGCAAAATGTTGGGGGCTGCGGTCAGCTGATCTCGATATCTAATGCAATACTGGCTTTCAAATGTTAGTATTGCTCTTTTGATCAAACCTGATAGCTGTAGCAATATGTGTGTGGTCTAAATTGTAGCAACAGCTTGCTAAATTGTAGTCAACAGTTTGCTACAGTTTAAAAGTTAGAAAAAAATATTTTCTTTTTTTTTGTTTTTAACTAAAATCTGAACACTGTAGTGCTCCATGCAGGTAGGATATTAACTGTAGCATCTAGTTGCTGTATTTGTAGGAAGCAGTTTGCTACAATTTATAAGAAATAATTCTTATTTACCAATTTATTTATTTACTCATTTTAATTAAAGTGAGGAGGGTCAGGTGCAAAGCACATAAATGGTACCTGAATGGCTGGGCAGGAGGGAGGGGCATGTTGTGCATCTGGCCACATGGTTTTTATGGCTATAAAAGGAATGTCTTTTTTTTGGGGGGGGGGATCTGTAATCAGTGATGCTATTTTTGGCACTTCAGCTGAAAAGGGGGTGGGGTTCATGGTATTGGCACAGGACACTGGCTGAGACAGCTGCACTTGTGAGTGCATCACTGACTTTATAAATGTCTTTTACAAGTAGTTAGCCATCCTTTTATTGGCCTGAGCATCTATCATCTAGTCCTTTTAAATATGGACACATCTTGCACATTTCCATATAGGGTCATAGGTAAGTAGTAGGCTAGCTACCCTTGGAGGGCATATTAAGCCTAGCCAATTTCCCTTTTTGTGTTTGGAATACCCTATCCCATTTGATAATAAATTGGCCTTACCAATCCATTGGTCTATATTTATATATTACTGCTAATGAGAATAACTGGGATCATACATAGATATTTTGAGGGGACCCATGCATGGGATAAAGCATTTAGGAGCTGCTTCTGTCCATAAGTAGTACAGTTGGGGGTAAATGTTCTGTTCCCATCCATAGATCTAAGTTGCACTTAAAAATGGACAGGGATGAGTTCTGTTTTATGTGGAAGGGGAGTTTGTTCCACAGAAGAAGTATCCTCTATGAAATATACCTGTGCCTCTAAACCATTCTGTTGATGTTGCTGAAGACATTTAGATGCCATTTGACTTGCTGATGTGCAGTAAATGCACCAGTAATGGGCCAGAAAATGCCGTGTGTGCTAGACACAGGTTACCTCTATATATGATATGATATGTACCATCCTGCTTTGTAAAATCTGGCCATAAACTAGTGACCCTTTCCTGTAAAACCACTGGTACTTCTCTTGTAAATTCCTTTTATTTAAGGACTTCTCAAAAGCAAATCTTTTTCAGTGACTTGATAACCTAAGTAAAATGCTAAAGACATGCTAAAATCCATGACCTTAGACAATGCAGTCTTTCATTTCAACAATGTTTTCCTGAGAACCCTCAATAACTTAGCCCCACTATGTTATAAAAGAGGTAAATCCAATTCAGCACCATAGCTTAGATAGTGCATGGAAGAACTGGTCCAAAAATAGAACTCAGACCTCATTTCAGACATTTAGACACCTTAAAACATAACAAAATATCACACAAAGCTTGACAAACAAAACTTCTATGTGAACCTTCAGCTTAAACACCAAAACAACCCCCAAGTTTTCTGGTTGACTCTAAATAAACTATTACATCCAATTCAAATCATAAAACCATCCCTTCCATAGCAATGCAATTTAACTCCTACTCCATAAAGACAATACAGTCCTTAACTAACACCAAAACTAAGACATCCCTTATACTGTCCCACAGTTGCCCTAACCACCCATATCCATTTGACATTGACCCTGTGCTCACCTCCACAATAAAAAAGTTACTACTCAGACTAAAGCCAACCTCTTTAACCCATGATCTAACCCCAGCAGATTACCTGCAACTTGCTGCTGAAGCCATAGCTCTTCCAGTTTCTATACTAATAAACAGGTCCATATCAGAAAAATGTATCCCACTTATTTGGAAACAATCCTATGTAATACCAATACACAAAGGAGGTCCATAAACTGATTTCAATAACTACAGGCCAATTGCTATTTTATCACCACTGTCTAAAATTCTAGTGAAATGCATCAATTCACAAATGATGCACCACTTTGTCTCAAATAAACTTTGTTCAGCTAGTCAACATGGTTTCAGACCTGAGCATAGCACAATCACACTCCTGAAATTCATCAACCAACATAGAAACAATGGCAAGCTAGTTTCTACCCCATTCATAGAACTATCAAAAGCATTTGATACTGTATCACACCAACAACTTCTCATCCAACTCAAACCTATTGGGCTCTGCATTCCATCCATATCTGGTGCATTAGCTACCTCTCCCAAAGAGAACAAGCTGTTAAATGTCAGTAAACATTCTCTTCCTTTCTACCAGTAACTATTGGAGTCCTGCAGAGATCAATACTTGGACCACTTCTATAACATTTGCATTAATAACGTCCATACCATCACCCATCCAGCTGATACAGTTAAATACGCCGATGATGCAGCTCTAATCTAAGCAGCCCCTTCATTGTTCTGACCCCAAGAAAGCACTCAAACCACTTCCTCAGCAGTCAAACTGCACGTGAAAAATTATAACCTACAACTTAATCCTAACAAGACAGAACTTATGCTCCATGCCTCAAAATCATACCTTAATCAAAGGCAAGCCTTTAACATCACAATCTGCCAACAATACCAAAATCTAAATAGTATACCAAACCAATCTTCTTGGTATAATCATAGATGATAAACTCATGTACAACCAGCATATCCTTCAGTCAAATAAAAAAACATCAGAAATCAGGTTCTCTCTACAGGGCTAAAGCCTATCTTACAGATTCAACAAGGAAAAGCCTAGCCTCAACCTATTTACTCCCATCCCTAGTGTGCACCTCCACCATCCTCACTAACCTAAATACTGCACAAATAACAACATTAGCAAAGTTTGCTACCAACCTCCCATACCCAGTATACCACAGTCATGCTCTAAAACAACTTGATTGGCTAGAACTCTCCAACTGCCTTACCTACACATAACTGATTACTGCATTTAAACGTATCCACTACCAAGAAAATTGTCAATCACTACTGAATATCCTTCAGCAGTGGTCCCCTCCAAAAGAACTTTGCTCTAGTGAACGTTTAGTATATACAGAGAGGGCACAAATCTCTGCAGGCAAAGCTATGTAGTGAACATACCTCTCAACTGACCAGATTTTTGCAGAATGTCCAGATTTCTGCCCCATATTTTTGGTCTGCTCCTCATAAAATTTTGGTTTTCTGGCAAATCATTCATGATGGAAGTAAGAAAATAATGACAAGCATTTTAGTTTCCATCTTCATACCATTCAGGAAATCCATGCTAATGGAAAACATGTTATTCTGTCAACTTTCTAACTTTCTAAGACAGATATTTAAAAATTGTCCCTATTTTTGGGCCTGTATCCCCCAAAAATTGATGGCTTTGTCTAGATTTCTTGCTCTAAGAAGTTGAGAGGTATGGTTGCAAAGCTCTGTTACAGTATCCCTACCTAAGTAAAATTAACAGAAAGATTCTGAAACTTTAAAGCAGCCCTCAAACAGCACTTCAGCCACTTCTGACTATGCTCCTGTCTCTCTTCTGATGAAGAGGGTATCATAAGGACTCCCCATCCTTCCCACTTTCTCTGGATCACACAACATTCCCTTGTCTTTCCTAATATGATAAGACACTATCCCAATCAATCCTAACGTTTACCTGTCCAACAATACCTGGAGTCATATCTCGTCTCATCATTCTACTCCTACTTCCATGATAACAGCAATAACATTTTCCCTCTACTTTCTTAATGCATAAACATAACCAGTTCCTTTCTTTTTTGCAATGCCTACATAACACAACTCTAACTCGTTAATCATACATCTGTTGCATCACTGTCTTCACTCAATAATAACTGTTGACACTGATTCAGAAAGAAATCTTACATCTAACAATAAACCTATTGTTCATGCAAATATCCATACTTCTTAGGTTACATCATACGGACACTGAACATCAGGGTCAACTTACTGTAATATTCCTACTACCTCTTATGAGACACTCTATAAGAGGGAACTGTAACATGGAAATTAAAACAGCACTTCACCTGCTGAAGCTGCTGTAAAGTACCCAATACATCTATAAGAAACACTACAGAAGGAAACCGTTACATTAATTTGTAACATAAATATGTGAATGTGTGGAGCTTTTCTCCTCAGGCCTCTGCTGAAAAATGGCCCTGCCCAGTCGGACTTGCCTGGTAAAGAAAGACAAATAAATAAATAAATCCCACTGTAGTCCTCCTCTGTTAGAGAATCCAATTACTAAAGCTGCTGTCTATACCTCTGTCTTCTACCCCCACTTAAATCGGTACATTGGTAAGGCAGTCCCATTCACACAAAATAAAATGAGAAATTTAAAAACAAACCCTATGATGGAATACACATATAAATAAAATTATATAACAAGAGAAAGAAAATAAAAATGTTTTATATTTGTATAGATTCACAGAGAGGTACTAGGCTAACTGCCCTTGTAGGCTAGTTTAGGCTCAGCCAGTTTCCCTGTTTGTGCTAAAATTCACCTATCCCATTTACTTAAAAATCGGTCTTACCCATCCCATAGTCAACAATTATATATTAACTGGATTATACCATAGATAATTTGAGGGAACCCATGCATGAGATACAGCATTTAGGACTGGCATCTGTCCATTATTAGTAAAGAGGGTAGTTTTGGGGTAAATATTCTGTTTCCCATACATAGATCTAAGTTGTCCTTGAATACAGACAGGGATGAACTTTGTTTTATGTGAATGGTGAGTCTTTTCCAGAGCAGCGTTATTCTCTGCAAGCTATACCTGTCCCTCCAAACCATTCTTTTAATGTTTCAGAAGAGGTTTAAATCCCTAGACTGAGTATTTCTGTTACCATTGAACTTGCTGATGTTCAATTAATCCATCAGTAATGGATCAGAGGATGCATTGCATGCCAGACCCAGTCATCTAGAGTCCTTTGGTAATAGCTTTTACTTCAGAAAAGTAGATGCCAAACAGGAGAGATCCCAGAACAGAACCCTAGGGGGGACTCCATTGGTGACTGGTTTCTTTGAGGAAGTAACTTCCCCTGTTTTAATTTCCTACATCCTGTGAGTCAGTTGGCAATCCAGTAGGAGAAACAGGGATTTATTCCCAGTTTATTTATCTATTTTACTATGCCTGAATGGGGAATTGTGTCAAAAGCTTTGGCCAGGTTGAGGTATGCATTGCATACCATTTTGACATCATCCATTGCTTTAGTCGTCTTTTCAAAAAAAAAAAAAAAAATCCACCAAGCAGAGTAAGCATAACCTGCCCTTGACAAATTCAAATGGAGATGGGTCTAGTGTTTAGAGGTTCACTATGTCCTGATTGGTTAGTTCCATGATGAGTCTTTCCATGGCTTTGCATATGAGGTGGGTCAGACTTATGGGTCTGCAACTGCATTCATCTGTGGAAGATCCTCCCTTATACAAGTGAATGACTGTAGCTGTTTTGCATTCACTTGTTAAAAAAGCCTGTTTGGAGGCTAGGATTGAACAGTGTTGCTAGGGGTATGGCTAAATCGTACTTCATGCTATTTAAGCTACATCCAGGGATATTGTCAGGACCCATCAGTGCAGTATTTTTTGCATTTAATAGCACTTTCTTGAAGGCAGATGAGAGGAGAGAGGGGTAAAGTTAAAGCTAAATTTATTGACTAGTATGTTCGCTATTTCTTCTGCTTCACTGTAGATAACATCTTTCGCAATTAGTTCAGCATATTGCTGTATTGCGCCATTGAGATTATGAACATGACTAAAAAATGTCTTGTGATTGTCTTTGGTTTGGGTAGCTATTTCAGCCTCAAGCTTGGCTTTGGTGGATTTTATTGTAGGAATTATTCTTCTTATGTTTTTTAAAACTCTTTTCCTGTTATTATAAAGCTTGTTGACATTATTGTTCCACCATGTGGACTTGTTTCTGGGGTTTACACAGCACTTTTTCTTTTGGGATGCAGCTATATCTATGCAGCTGTTTATATTCTGGTATACTGTGGTGGTGTATGTTTCTGCATATTCAGTGGACTTAACTGGGTTTGGAGGGGATTTGAACCTTGCCAAGAGTAGGTAGTTTGTCTTAAAGCAATTTCTAAAGGAACCTTTGGTGGAAGGGATCTCTGGTTTCAATTTTATTTTGAAGGGGACTGCATTATGGTCAAATCTAAGAAGTGATGAAAATACACAAGAGACAGTGCATGATATTTTCGCATACCGGATCCAAGATATTATTCCACCTGCTGAGTACTGTGACTAATTGTTCCAGGGTATTTGTAATGACAAAGTCCAGGAATCTCTGTGCTTGCAGAGTAGTGGTGATGTAGGTTTCCCCATCTATAGTTCGATGATTTAGATCACCTAGGAAAAATAGTTCTGTAGATATGTGTTGTGGCTTTATTTTGTCATAGAGGGAGTTCTTCAGCTAGCTAATATAGGGTGCAGGATGTTTCTGATGGTTACTTGAAAAAGAAGAAGCTTTAGTGCATCATGATGCTTTAGCAGCCTTGATGTGAGTACCTGAACATCTGCTTAACCTCTTTATTCTAAGCCTCTTGGTTAAATTCCTGAAGCATGGAAAACTATCTTTGTAATGCCATTACAAAAGGATGGCCCAGCAATGGACCATGATATCTATAGAACAGTTAGTCTTACCAGCCTCATATTTAACAATATGGACTTTACTGTCTCAGACCTTATTAATCTAGACATTGAAAATCTCTTAAATCGGGACCCTTACTTTGTCTTTGTCAAAGGAAGGTCCTGCTCCTTTATCCTTTAATCTAATTAATTTCTTTGAAAAAAGTAACTGAAGCAATGCATAGTGGTTATACAATGCTTACAGAATATATATATATATATATATATATATATATATATATATATATATATATATATATATATATATATATATGTATATTGGTCTATGTCTCTTAATTGAAAGACCACTTACCCGAAGATGACTTTACCGAGACAAAAACAATGAACTGTTCATTTACTGAATGATCACACCACTGAGTTTTTTTACAGGGAAAGTATGCACTTGGCCAGCAATGAATGAAGAAACACAGCACAGTATCTCAAACCCACCCAGGTGGGGGGCTATTCCCCCATACCCCCCTAACTAAATATACCAACTCCAGGAATGCACTATAGTGGGGAAAAGGCCAAATTTCCCCATGTTGGCCAAGTGTATACTTTTCCTGTTAAAATTCAGTAGTGTGATTGTTCAGTAAATTAACAGTTGTTGTCTCTGTAAAATCATCTTCAGGTAAGTGATCTTTTGCCTATATATATATATATATATATATATATATATATATATATATATATATATATATATATATTTATCTGGCTATCTGGCTAAGACCATTGACATTATTCCCAATTCAAACATTATGGATAGAACTGTAAATCTAAACGTAAATCCTTATGTTGTACAGCAGATGGATAACTAGTTGTCTGACAGAATCCATGTGATTATGGCCACAGGTGCTACTTCTGAAAGCAAAAGTGTTATCAGTGGTATACCACAGTTATTAGTGGTATACCACAGGAGTCAGTGTTGGGGCATCACCTATTCTGCATCTGTTTCTTAGATCTTCCAGCCAACACTCCTGACCTAGGTTTTTCCTAAGTTTGCTAACAACTGTAAACTGGGTGGTATTATAGAAATAACCCACGCCTGGGTGTGGGTAATGCTAAATTTACCCACGGTTGGCGTGGTTTGGTCCCGAGGGCGAAGCCCGAGGGACCAAACAAAGCCAACCGTGGGTAAATTTAGCATTACCCACACCCAGAAGTGGGTTATTGCTATTATACCATGACATTATTTAAGAAAAGAAACTATTACTTTTCTTAAATAATGGCATAGTATAATGCCTGTTTACTGCCCTTCCGCAGATGTCTGGCATCCAAGGGTAGTTCTGATGTACTGCGCGCGCAGTACATCAGAGTTGTGCAAAAGCAACGGAGAAAGCAAGATCTCCATTGCTTTTATGTCTCGCTATGTTAAATGAGTTTAACATAGCGAGACAGTTTAAAATAAGCAACGGACATCTCCGCTGCTTATTTTAAAACTGTCTCGCTATGTTAAACTCATTTAACATAGCGAGACTTAAAAAAGCAACGGAGATCTTGCTTTCTCCGTTGCTTTTTAAACACTGTCTGCTATGTTAAATGGATTTAACATAGCGAGACAGCTTTAAAATAAGCAACGGAGATCTCCGTTGCTTATTTTAAAGCTTTCTCGCTATGTTAAACCCATTTAACATAGCGAGACAGTGTTTAAAAAAAACGAGTTATACTAATGGAAAAAAGTCCGGGCGACCGGACCTTTTTCCATTAGTATAACTCGATTTACAACGGGCACGCTGGCCAATCAGCGTGCACGTTTTGGGGGGATCATGTTATAATATTCAATATTCTACTGACTCACCATTTCTCCAATATTGGTTATGTTAACAATTAGTGCAAGGGCAAAGCTCTAAAATGAAATGTGAAAAAATGTAGTATAGTTCATTTTGGTAAACCGAACAAAATAAAATTTTTTCACAAACCATATAGATAAATCACCCTTCCACTTTTACTCTTTTATGCGGTTGTAACAGATCTAGGTGCTCTTACATGTTAAGCTGAGTAGCACCCTTGACACCTTCATGATAATACTAGATAATTTGATGGGTAGCCCCAAATTCTCCTCTGGTCTGTCTTGTCTTGCCTCATTGAGACTGGAAAACAATTTTTTTTAACTACTCCTTTAATGGCCTGCAGATGGACTGCCTCCTAATACTTACCTACAAACTTATGACAAATTGCATTCTCTTTCCTTTTAATGTTAACCATGCGTCTTGTCCCCAGCTTGTATTCCCCTTTCATCAACAAATACAGTGCTCCAGTTTTCTTTCAAATAGTTTTTGATTTCTTCTTTTGTGATATCATCAAGCAAAACAATAATGAAAATGTAATTTTAACCATATGAATGGTATCCAAAATAATATATCGTTTCCATGCTGTATTTATTGTACTGAATAAGAAGGCAAATTTGCATCCAAATGCTAATTTATGTGACTCAGAAGTTACATCTGCATGAGTTCCATTTTCCAAATGTATTGGCAGTCTAATGTATGTCACTTTAAATCCCAGTGGCTTTATCTTATTATCCCGCAGGACATACCTATTCACTGACTGTCCTTCTTTTACCATTGTATTAATCATATGTCTCATTTTTTTGACCACAAATATCTTTTCAGTCTACTTTCTTAATCCAGTAATATATGTACACTTTTATGATAAAGGCACAGCATTTCTATGTCTCCTGCCTTCTGCATCTCTCTCTCTCTCTCTCTCTGTCTTAGCTCAGTTGCATCATCATGTCCTTATGTTACTGGGATGTTTCCTTCATGTTCACCAATATTTGTAAATATACAAACATACATATACAAATGTATGGGTGTGTATTAAGGTCATCTCACCTGTTTGCCAGAGAAGTATATTCTAACATGCTGAGATAATAAATTACTTGTAGAGAAAAACATTGTAAACTTGGATTAAGGCTGGTTAAATATGAAAAGGTAAAACTAGAAGTAAATCCAACCAGTCAGCCACTCATGGATCTTATTCAAAAAAGGAAAATAAAAACCATAAAAGCAAGCCTTTTTAACCAGGTGTTTCATTAGATCTGAAAACTGTTACAAATAAATCATCTTTTAAACACTATTACCTCACCAAGTCACGTGACCTAAGAATTGGTCTTAAAGGGACAGTTCCATTATGTCCCTTCCTACCATCTGATTGTGGCACTTTTGGACAGAAAGGTAATATGAAACCAACAACATTTACTAGCAATGCTATAGCAAGCAATTCAGAAGGCAGATGTACTGCTTCTGCTATGAACTCACATACTGAGTTATTTACATCTACTAGCAATGCTATAGCAAGCAATTCAGAAGGCAGATGTACTGCTTCTGCTAGGAACTCACATACTGAGCTGTTGAACTCTAATGCTGATTTTCCTGCTGCACATTTTTTATTACAACTGCCGGAACTTCTGACAGACAAAAAGAAGGATGTGAGAGGACACTCTACAAGCAGAAAACCACAGGGTATAAAAAGACCACAGATAACAGGGCAGCTCAAGCTGGGTCCGGATGTTTGGAAAAAGGTGCCCCAGACCTAGTTATTAATATTTCTTCCTTTCAATTGACTAATGAAGAAGAACTGAGTGTCCCTAACAAAGGTTTGTCCTTTTTACTTGCCAGAGGCTCTGTTTTATATGATGTTCTCAGAGACTTTAAGCTTTTTGGAAGGAATATTGCTTTAAGATTAATGTAAGGTAACGGAACTGTACAACCTGTTAATGTGTACAGAAAACCAAGTCAGTTTATTCCTCCCTATCCACCATTAGTGGAAGCATTTAGAAAAATCTGTGAGCATGAAATACATGAGGCTGTGATGAGTAAATGCAGGAGACGTTTTTATAACCTTACTCATTTTGAGTATGATGCTCTATGTCAGCTGATCACTTCAGATTTACTCATAGTGTGTCCTGCTGATAAAGGAGGTGCAGTGGTATTAATGGACATGGAGAGATATTTGCTGAATATGTTAACTATGAGGTGGATACTTACATAAATAGGGTACGCTCAGACTTACATGACTTGTTTATGGATGGCATCCTGGATAAAACCCTTTATGAATACTTTTTAATAGAATACCCCACAATCACTATCATTAATGGGGTACCTTAAGTGCACAAGTCCAGATTAGACCCACTTATAAGACCTATAGTCTCTGCTAGGGGCTGGGTGACAGAACCTCTGTCCATATACACTGAAAAAATGTTATGTCCAGTATTGTACAAAGAGGGAAGAGTTTTAATACATACCAAGCATTTTCTGACAAATTCATATGAATGGTGTAACAATTCAGAAATTAAGAACAGTGTACTAGTAACTATGGATTTTACATCACTCTTCACTGTTATCCCTAATTATGTAGGCATTGAATATGTTAAGTTGTTCTTGCTGAAACATTCAGGGTATACTGTTGATAAGATAGAGCTTGTCTGTTTCCTTCTTTACATCATTTTGAGCAATAAAAGTCTTTTGGCTTATCCCGGTTAGAGGTCTCCACAGCAGAACTCCAGTCCACCAATGACTGGCAGTGGATTTTTACAGTTCCAAGTTGCCAGCCCGACGCCCAACCTTCAAAGAAGGCACACCCATTCCTGCACGCACCTACCTGCATGTCTTTAGACGTCACTCGACCATGGGGAGGACAAGCAGACTCCACACAGAAGGTGCTCCAGCCGAGAATCGAATGGGAGAACCTCTTGCTGTGAGGCAACAATGCTAACCACTGTACCATCATGGCCACATACATCATTTTGAGCAATAATGTGTTTATATTTAATGATCAGCTATATCATCAGCAGACTGGGGTTGTTTTGGGCACCATGTGCGCCAACAGCTATGCAAATATGGTGTCGGCCTACTGGGAGTTCTGCTACATATTTAATCAAGGTGATTTCTTTCATAAGTTTATCCCTTTTTATGTACGTTTTGTTGATGTGTTTTTTGTTTGGTCAGGCACTATAGAAACTTTATTCCTTTAGCCCAACATTTAAATGAATATCATGGTGGTAATTCTGTGGGTTTAAAAGTAACTATTTTGGAACACATTGCAATGGATAATTCTGATAAAGATAGATTTAAAAATATGCTTTTAAGGAAAGAAACTGTTTTCATTTTAAAATATGGTACTTTGGTACCGAAGGGTTTGAACTCAGAATGTTGTTGGAAAAGCATTGTTTAAATTGATTTGTGTGACTTTAAATTTTAGCCAATTTTTATAATGGTTTAATTGTTTAATGATTCATCAGTTTGTAGCTAGTGTTATACAAACTGCTTTTACATGTGGTATGGTACTCCTTGAAGGCTGACTGTAGCCGAGGCGCTAGAGAAATAAACTTTTTGTACTTGCTTCTGTGGTTTTCGTTTTGTGGTGAAGCAATTTGGTGTTTTTGCTGTTCCTGTGTTGTATTTTACTACTTTGATGGCCAGTGATCCAGCTACTAATATTCCACGGATTTTTAGAGAGGATAATGTGCGTTCCTCTCAGCGTACAATAGCTGGCTTCTTGAATTCTAATTCAGAACAGGACAGAGATCGGTTTGACAGAAATACAGGCAATGAAGATAGTCCTGCTATACCAATGTGGGAACGTATTTTGGCAGAGACACGAAATAAACGTCTCAATAATCCTTTTGGTAATATTGGGAAACGTTCCATGGACTATCCTGTTGAGGTAAAAACTTTAATTTCCAAGTTGAGTAATTTAATGAATAAGGAAATGGCTACCTATTATAATTATACTAGCCTACATAGATACCTGGATTTAGATATAATACCTTGTGGACTGAGAGCTATTAAGTTTCCATCTGAACCTTTTAATGTAACTTGTTCAGATGACAAAGTTTTTAAGCAGAGGTGGAAGAAGGCGGCGCACCTTTGCTCAAGAGAATGGATATATATTCTAATAGAAAGAGACATAATTAAGCTCTCTAACATTAAAAAAGACATTACCAGTGTGTGTACTAATTTGATGACTGCCCTGGATAGAGCTCGTTTTGAGTCCTGTCTGTGTGATATTCAAGAAAAACTTAATATATCTGAAAAGAAAGTGCTTGAGCAAAAAATGCATAAAATTCAGAGAGATCTCCGAGACTTTGAGAAAGGAACTGCCTTTTTTAGATCATCCAATCAATGGTCACATTCCAAAGTCCATTTCCAGGAAGGGGCGGGCTTGGTGAGAGACAGATTTGTCAGTGACAATAGTGTGGAAATGCCTGCTAGAGTCAATGGTAGGCATTACAGTGAAAATGAAGATAACAATGATTTTCCACCCTTACCATCACCAGTGAATGAACGCTATTTTCCTGACAATTTTCATCACCAGGGAGAGAATAGTCGACAACAGAAAAGAAGCTATTCTGAACGCGAACAATATAGAGGGGGACCACAACGGCAGTGGCGTGACAACAAAAGGACTAAGTGGTATTAACAAACATTGTTGTTATAATAATGTAGTTAATTTATCTGGTTGTTCCATTAATGAGTGTGGCATTACTGTTTTAAGTCATGGGTTGAAGTTTGTACCGACTGTTATACCACAATTATATGAATGTAACATTGAACTTTTTAAGTTTGCTAGGAAAATGCATTTATGGTACCATTTTGAGCATCAGTTTTCTTCTGGTGTTTTGGAAAATATAGGCCATGACAGTGCATATAGTACTGATGATTATATGTCAGAAATGGATTCATTTGATTCTTTTGTATCCTGTAATAGTGATTTGAATGCTTATTGTGAGATAGATACTTCTGCGGTGGCAAGTATTAGTAAATTTATGCCACCCTTTGTGCATGAAGGAATTAAAAAGTTTCAAGCTATGGTTGAATTTGAACTTGAATTGTTATTTAAAAATTTTAATTTGAAACAGATTAAGTGTAATTTGTCTAAACAGGAATGGTTGGCTTTAGCTGATTTTTCTAAACAAAAAGAGCTTGTGATTAAACCATCTGACAAGGGGAATAAAATAGTAATAATGCATTATACACAATACTTAAGAATGTGCCTTGAATTATTAGAGGATGAAACAGTATATCGAATAGTAAATAAGGATGTTATTGAACAAGCTAGAAAAAACTATGCTTTATTAATACAAAAATGTTTGAGACTGGGCTATTGGTCTGAGAATGATGTTAAGAATAAATTAATGTGTGAAGATACAGGTCCGGCTTATTTTTACTGTTTACCTAAAATTCACAAGGACATCAGGAACCCACCGGGTCACCCTATAGTCTCAGCTAGTAAATACTTTTTGCACAACTTGGGTGTTATTTTGCACAGAATATTATTAAAGGAAGTTAAGAAACTTCCTTCGTACATTCAAGATTCTTTTGATTTTATAAATAAAATAAAGAATGTTATGTGGAAAGATAATATGTATTGGATAACACTAGATGTGAAAAGTCTTTATACAAATATTAAGCATGTATTTGGATTAGAAGCATTATTATGTCAGATGGGAAATAATCCTATTACTCAATATATTTTAAATTTAGTCAAGTTTTGTTTAGAGAATGATTATTTTTATTTTGAGAATCAAATTTTCATCAAGTACAGGACACCGCGATGGGTGCTCCTTTTGCATCCATGTATGCCAATATTTTTATGGGTCTTGTAGAAAAAGAATGTATTTGTAATAAGCCTTTTTTTAAAAAGTATGTTAAATTTTACTTTAGATACATAGATGATTTCATTTTTTTATGTGAAGGTGGTATTCATCTAGTATCAAATTTTGTACAGGAAATTCAATTAAACAGATTCCAAATATTGTTTGATGGTTTACAATATGGACAACAGGTTTCCTTTTTGGATGTCAATTTATATGGAACAGTGGGAAAATACATTAGTACAAGTATTCATAGGAAATTTGAATCAATTAATGAGTTTTTAATGGGCACTAGTTGCCATCCAAAACATACGATTGAGTCTTTTCCTTTTGGTGAATTTCTGAGAATTTCTAGGTTGTGTAATGAAGAAAATGTATTTAGAAAGGAAATAGAGCACACAAAGACAATGTTTGAGAATAGACAATTTGATGTAAAACTAATTGATAAAGATATTTAAAAAGTATTTAATATTAGGTATAATACTAGTGGAAAAGTAAAGAAGTTTAATGGTAATATCAGTAATATTAATAATAACAAAAATGTAGATAGTTTATTTGTAGTTTCTACATATAATGTTCTTAGTGAGAGTATTAAACAATATATATTATATTTATGGGAATTTTTAAAGAGTTTTGTTGAACTTAGTGGTTTAACTAACAGAAGACTAGTATTTTCTTATAAAAGGGGCAGAAACATCAAAGACATGATAGTCCATACTAGATTTCAGAGGCCTGAGGTTAGATTTAATCACCAAATTTTTATTAAAGGAATGAAGCCTTGTGGGAGATGTAGTGGATGTCCCTATATAGTAAATTCCTTTTTATATATTAATAACATTCATTTTAGACCTAATGGGGTTTATAATTGTAGAACAGAGGGGGTTATCTATGCTATTAAATGTGAGTGCAATAAGTTTTATATTGGGCAAACCAACAGAATGTTTAAAATAAGATTATTAGAACATTTAAGAAACATCAGGATAAATAGAGTGGAAAGTCCTTTATTCCAACATTTTAATGAATATCATGGCGGTAATTCTGTGGGTTTAAACGTAACTATTTTGGAACACATTGAAATGGATAATTCTGATAAAGATAGATTTAAAAATATGCTTTTAAGAAAAGAAACTGTTTTCATTTTAAAATATGATACTTTGGTACCGAAGGGTTTGAACACAGAATGTTGTTGGAAAAGCATTGTTTAAATTGATTTGTGTGACTTTAAATTTTAGTCAGTTTTTGTAATGGTTTAATTGTTTAATGATTTATCAATTTGTAGCTGGTGTTATATAAACTGCTTTTACATGTGGTATGTTACTCCTTGAAGGCTGACTGTAGCCGAGGTGCTAGAGAAATAAACTTTTTGTACTGGCTTCTGTGGTTTTTGTTTTGTGGTGAAACAATTTGGTGTTTTTGCTGTTCCTGTGTTGTATTTTACTATAGAAACTTTGCATGAATTTGAGTACTTACATTCTACAACTAGTTTTCTTAGATTTACTCTGACCTCTTCTTTTACATCTGTTGATTTCCTGGATATGCATGTAACGATTACTGAGAATGGGATAACTAACAAATTATACAAGAAAGAGTGTAGTAAAAATAAAGTTTTACATCATAAGGGCATTCATCCAAAACAGGTACACACTAATGTGCTAAAAAGACAGTTCTACATATATGTACATTTAAGTGCTGATGATTGTATTGTGTATGAATCATTTAAGAACCTTAAAAGTGACTTGTAGAGGCTACCATGATGTGGAGGTCAAGCCTGCCTATGATTAGGTCCTCCACCACAGGAGAGATGCTGCTAAACCTTACTTCTCTGAGAGAGTAGTGAACAATGAAAAGAAAGATCTGTGATCCAGAGGCTCTTACTTAAGAATGTGCATGACTTATTCTATGGGTTTTCAAACTATCTGCAATGTTTGTTTGTCTTTTGGCTTTTCCCGGATGGGGGATGCCACAGCAGAACTCTGGTCCGCTAAATGATTGGCAGTAGATTTTCACGAACGCCGAGGTGCCAGCTCGACGTTCAGCCTTCAACGAAGGCATGCCCATTTACGCATGTCTTTCGAATGCCCACCCAATGGCGGGGAGGACATGCACTCCCCACACTCCAGCCATGAATCGAACGGGAGAACATCTTGCTGTGATGCAACAACGCTACCGCTGCACCAAACTGGTAACTACTTGTATCTGATGATAGGTATAGGTCAGTACTTGGTAATGCACCCAAGTTTTGCTGCAACAGCAATAGATCATTAAAACAGTTGCTGTTATAAATCCACTAATAAGAAGATCTCAGTCTCTGATAAATGTGGTACATTTCATGTACAAACTGCAACATGTGCAAATATATTCATAGCATTGATTCTTATATATAACCAGTAAGTAAGAAGAGTTATTTCTTTCATTTTTTATGCAAACTGTAGAAGTCAAAACCTAGTATATTTGGCATTCTGTGTGAAATCTGAAACCCACTATGGAGGTAAGACAAAAAGATGTTTGGAAGACAGAATTAGAGAACATTTAAATGACATCAGGAAGAATGATGTCGTAATGCACTGTATAAACATGTGCTAGAGAATGACACCAGTCATACTTTTAAATTTTTAGTTTTGGAATTACTTACACCTAGCAATAGAAAAGGTGATCTAAGGAAGAAAACAGAATGAAAAGAGATGAAGTGGATTTTAGAAAAACATTCAGATGGTAGGAAGGGACTTAATTGAACTGTCCCTTTAAGACCAATTCTTAGGTCATGTGACTTGGTGAGGAAACTGTGTTTAAAAGATAGTTTGTAAACGTTTTTACATCTGATGAGGTGCCTGTTTTGAAAAGCGTGAAAGTGCTTATCTGTATTTTACCTTGCTTGTATGGTTTTTATTTTCCTTTTTTGAATAAAATCCATGATTTTATACTGCAACTGCCATGGCTCACTGGTTGGATTTACTTCTGTTGATAGTAAATTACTTACTCATCCATTAGAAAACATGTAGGGAAAATCTGGCATCCTTTTCTTTGCTATAGGGATACCTGTAGAAACAGTTATAATGGTAAGATATATTTTTGATACAAAACCAGAATTAAATGAATGACATCTATATTGACACATTCTGATAACAGAAAAAAGTCATGTCTTTTCTAGATAGTTGTACCTACAAAAGTATAGATTTCAATTTATGTGCAGAATCCTTTATTGTGGGACTCTTAGCTCTTCATATACCTTTAATGATTGTGTAAATACAGAAATACCTTCAATATACAGTCATAACTTTAAAAGTAAGACAGTACTTATTTTACAAAGCAGATCCATCAAATCCTTACTCCTAAATAACATTCTAGTCTCTTGCTAAATATATCTTTGTTATTTATAACTACTGCATCCCAACTGATAATGTTCTTCAGATGTTTACTATGACTTCCTAAAGGTGGACAAATATTTCCTAAAAAAGCAGATAACAGTAAGTTCTTTCTGGAAACCCCCGAGGAAGTCATTTCTATCATGTCCTTCCAACATTTGTGCATTCATTTTACCACCACAGCTTTATTTAAATTAGCAGCATTTGCTTGCACATATTTAATACAATAAATGGTTAAGACCTGGTCTGGTATCAAACAACTTTCCTATAAAACACCCACTCTTCAATTATCTTATTTTATTCTTTTATCATTTTTGTCAAATTAGAAGAAGTAATCAAAATTATATCATCATAGAAACATCAAATATTAATCTACTGGCCTAGAACAGCTAGGTAATTACCCCTTTTACACAAACATACAAATAAAGAGACATTTACTATTCTGCTGCTAAAATGCCAGCTATCACTTCATTATCTGGGGCATATATTCACCCCCTCTATGTGCAGTAGTCCTTTAAATATACTTTGTCCCTGCTGATTTCAATTAATTAGTCCATCTGTGTAGTCAGACAGCCTGGGCATTACCATGTAATTCACAATATAGATGAGTTAAACCCCCCACCCCCAAAAAAAGATATAATTTTATATCAGTTTTAACAAATTAAATGACACATGACATTTATAAGAAATATTTAATGACAGTTATGTGTATATAATTAGTTTAACTGTAATAGTAAGCATTTAGGAAAGCTGCTTAATCATAGCATGTAGTCTGATAGAAAAACACCTTCAACCAGGAAAATCTTAATTATCCAATGAAAATGAAGGTATGCTGTTCTTTAAAGATGGAAAACAAAACAGAAAGAAGTTTTGTGTGTCTGGGTTTCTATTTCTTGTCATCTGCTGTAAAATAAATTGCGGGTTAGATTCTGGAGAGTGTGCTGCAGCAAAATAATGGACATTCCAGAATAATCTGAAAAACCCTCGCCATCTTCCATTAGTTATCCAGAAAGAATGAAGCTGGTGGAAAGCACATTTGAACTGCATTAAAATCAAGAAAATAAACAGCATTTTCTTTTACTTCATGTGGCTTAAAGAAACAATCCTTTATACAGTTTTTATTGATTTACCCATTTATATATATATATATATATATATATATATATATATATATATATATATATATATATATACACATTTCTTTCTGCTTAATAAGCTTTCATTATTTTTAGTTTATGCATAAGTGCTATTTTATTTTGCATTATTTTCTACCACAGTTAGTTCATCAACAGAGTGAACTGTTTTGGAAACGTACCAAAAGTACTCTTTGTCAAGTGTTGGAGGTGTTGTAGGAAGTAAGATTGAGAGCTTGTAGTTATTGTACATGCTGATCTGTGTTTTAATGCTAAGGCTTTCGAATAACAAAAGTTTCAGCATTAGTGGTGAAAGTGTGTGTTTGTGTGTTTGCAGTTTAAGGTTGGAGTAAGGATTAGGGAATAAGGATAGATTTTGCACTGTGTGACTCTGCAGGTAGGTGAAGTGTGTCTGAGTGTCACGTTAATGTTATGAAAAGGGGTAGTGTTATGAAAAGGGTTCTTGTCAAATTAAGTGTAGGGCATTGTTTAGAGCCAGAACCAGAGTTAGGGTTTGGGACAGCACACATTACTGAGATGATAAAAGGGGATGATGCCCCCAGAAAGGATGACTTGCATAAGTCTGTCTGCTATCTTCATGGGAACTGTACACTGTGTTAATAAGTGCATCAGAAATTAAAATGATAAATTATTCTACTGTATGTTAGCTTCAGAAAATAAGTTTAAAATGATATGTTGTCTGTTTATTCCAGATGAAATTAAATCTTTTGCCAATGCAAATATATATGGAGGCTAACTATAATAGCAGAAGTTAAATGCATTCAATAGATAAGTGAAAACAAAGACAGTGATTCTCAACTTTATTACAATTGTTTTGCTGGACAGTACATACTCAGGAATTACAGCTAGGCTGTTTTTTTCTGGATGCAAAACAATATGTTTGCCGCCATCTTTATTTGAAGGCATGTTATATGCCTGATGTACTATGTAGTAACCACTATCTCGGTGGGCAGGAATAAATAATTGAAACCACACTGAAAACTAATGTGGCTGTTTTAAAAGTTAAATCTTAAAATTAGAGTAGTGTTATTGACATCTGTCATGAGCTATTAATGTGTGGATTTTTTTGAGAATATGCATAGTAAATACATACATATTGCCGTTTTGTTGCTCACCCTTCCAAGAAAAAGCAAATTTATTTTTTATTAGGTTTGAAAACATTCATGCCGCATACTTGTGGTATATTTATAAACTGTGGTATCAATAGCTTTGGGTGAAAATATTGAAGACTGCAATAATTAAGAGGTTGCTTTAACTTGATTAAATATTGGCACTGTGCAAGTTTTCAATAAACATGTCACAGAATGCCAGTGGCTTAACTTCATAATGTAGTATTTAAAAAGCAAGCTGTGAACATATTTAAATTTGTTAAACAGGGTGATTTCATCAGTTAAGAGGAGAAAAGTACAGGTAAAAAATAGTTTTCACCTTTGATGTTAAAAGTGAGGGTGTGCTTATGTTCATGATTTCATCAAAGGAAGTGGTTGCACAGGAAATGTTTGCTGAACTTAAAAATTGACGGGAAAGGTCAACGTCTGCAACTTATGAAGTTAATGTACCATCACACTTTTAGTTATTTTCTATATTTTCTCTGCAAACGTTCAGTGTAATAGTCCTTTAATGGCACCTTATGAATATATGGATCAGAAATATTCACATATGGCACAATGAATGAACTAGCAAATCAAGAATAAAACTTTTTGGAATGATCTGTTCCAAATATATTTAAAAAATGACACCATTTTTATGAAGAACTTACTGTATTTCAAAAGAGCAGAGAAATTGTTCAAACATGCTAAGGTAAGGAGGTAAGATTCAATATCAGTTTAAACACAACCATATAATGCTGTCATTTATCAATTCCTTTACTGCAAATTCCAAAATCCCTAAATGTGAACACGTGTCTTTTCATTCCTTACAACTCTTACTCTCCTATCTTCACTTATTTCCTTACTTCTATCAAATTCTCTTCCCTGACTTTCTCTCTAAATATACCATAAGCCTGTTTTTCCCTCACTTCATATTGCAATTCCTGTTTGTATTAAACTAACGTACCTTTAATTTCTCTACAAACTGTCATATAACTCGTATCAGTTCTTAACAAATGCTTTTATATTATGTCTAATTTGTTAAAATTATTTAAACTGCAAATGTTTTTGTTTTATTTTTAAAGATTGGAAAATTATTGTTCTTAAAATGTTTTGTAAGAATTTGGAGCTTTTCTTCTCGGTCCTATGCTGAAAATGGGATTCTACCAAATCGGACTTTCCTGGTAATCATATGTCAAGAAATAAATGAATAAATAAATAAACAACATAAAAGGATGATGGTGATGTTGATAAAGATGATGAGGAGAAGGAGAAAGGTGACAATGCTTAGAGAAGCCAAGCATGGATAAAACCCTGCATGTTTGTAAATTAAGTTTAGGAACAGTGTGGGGGGGGAGGGGTTGGGATGCAAGGAGGTAGGTAAGATGGATTGTGTGTGTGGGTCGGGAGCAGATAGGAAAGGGTTAAGTAAGTGGCAAGCTGAGGGAGGAAGTGAGGTAGGATAAAGGGGCGGATCTTAAAGGTTTTTGAGCTGGGATTTAGTGTTGGGAGGCACATTTGGTGTGATCTTGTTGCCCTCCCAGCCTGTCCTGTTTTGGTGTTCATTTGGTGTGCGGAGAAGAAGACAGGCTTGACTCTCTTCTGTTCCTTCTCAGGAGGATAATTGGAAGTTGAGGTGGTGAAATTTGATGGTGGAAGACTTTGAATGGATGGATTAGTGATATGCTAAGGTGAGCAGGGACGCTGCCTTGTTATTACAATGATAAGTGAGCAAGTGGGGGACGCTGCTTATCCAAGGCTGAGCAGGTATTCTGCCCTTATGTTTATTTATGTTATTCTGTTGCAATGAGTTGAATTTGATTGTTTCAATAAAGTTTTCATGTTACTATTTTATGATTCCTTACAGTAAAGGTCGTCAAAAGTCTGTGGGTGTCTGTTTAGTTTTTAATTGGACCGTGACAAAAAGTATTTTCACAAAGTCTTATATGAGAATGAAAAATACAGTTTAGCCTGAACATGAAAAAATGTCAGCTGCTGGGCAAGTAAAAAGCTATGAAAAACATGGCTGTTTTTTACATTTTAAAATAATATCTTCATTTAAGTTTAAGCAGTTGTGTTTGTATTTTTATCTCGTAGGGCCCGTATCTGCTGCCTGAATGCAGTCTTTTCCTCATTAGCATAACCTTGCTCTGGGGCACAGGTTCAAATTATGAACAGTCCACTATCTTTACACTAGAGTCTGGTTAACATGCGTTTATCACTTATTCTGATGGCATCCCTTACTGTCTTCAGGAGACTGTCCCTCACCACGATTCTCATAACTTTTCTAGTCTGTCCTCCCCCAGTGTAGTAGACTCTGGATTCCAAGCAAAGTGGCATTGCTGTACTGCCTTTTCATCTTGTATCCTGAATGCTTAAGATGTCCAGCCTCTGCCTTATTGTCATATTATCCTCTTTCAATCTGTCATGCCAGGGGACCTATATTAAGTCTTGTAGTCCTTAGCTCATATTTGGCAGATTGATTGCTTTTACTTCCAGAATTTGCCAATAGAGCCACATAGCCCCCTGCCATGTAAGTCATAGTAGTCTGGGTCCTCAATCACTTGCAAATAATGATAGCCCTTTTTGATGATATCCGCATGACCTAATCACCTACAGACAGCTTTTACACTGTCCCAGAAACTGTGGTAGAGTAAGAGAGGTGCAATGGCATATGTGTTAATAGTGTTGTGACTAACAGAAGGGTCCCCAGTGGGAGTGGGGTGCATCAGGGTTCAACTTTGAACCCAGTGCTGTTCATACTCGTGATGGGCTACATTAGGAAACAGGTTATAGGGGGCAGATCAGCAAAGCTGTTGTATGCAGACAATGTGGCAATTAGTACAGCTGCTAGTTTTCATTTCTCTCAGAAGATTTGAGAGCCGTAGATGTTTTCTTTTGCAGTGTTACAGTATATCACTGTATTCTGCATTATGAAGATCCTGTACAGAACACACACAAAAACTGTTGCAGTTCTCTTAAATGAAGTCAGAGAGAAAAATGGGTCTGGGTTAAAATGGAGAAGAACAAATTGTTTAAATGCCAGTTTTAAAGAAACAGTTGGAAACATCATTCTACCAATTTAAAAACAAATCTGTGGGGGCAAAGACCCTAAAACCTCCCATACAGGAGATGCTACCATACTTTATATAAACATCTGTGATGATTGTACTTGAGGAAGGGAGAGTCCCCTTTAGTGACCTTTACTGACAAAAAAAGAAAGAAAAATATACTTTACACATGTTTACAAGACATTCTAGATTTGTATCATAGCATTTAGAGCATTTTGTGAATAACAGCTGTGACTCAGTTTGTACTCATTTTCATTTGTAAATTACATTACTAGTGAAATGACATAAATTACTCTGGAGTGTATATCTAGTTCAGTGTTATGGATACTTATTCCGCAAGCAAACCTCAGCTTCCCATGGCAGAATCTGACATAGCCAAGTTTAACACTATGACAACATCATGGCCAAGTCTACAGAACCCCAAATAAAAGTTCTTCTTCTCCTTTTGTCTTTTCCCATTAGGGGTGGCCACAGCTGAACAGAGGTCCACAGAACGAATGGCAGTGGAGTTATATGGTGTCAGGTTGCCAGCCTGGTGCCCATCCACAGGAGGCACACACATGCACACACTCACACCTAGGACCAATTTGGTGCGTCCAATTCACCTTCAGTATGTCTTTGGAATGTGGAAGGAAACCAGAGCAGCCAGAGGGAACTCACAAGCTAGCCTTCATGGACTGGGTCCTCAAAAGGGGGTAGGATTTCATAGCAAATACCAAGACCGTAAAACTCAAAGTGTAAAAAAAAAACACTGGAAACTTCTTAAGAATGACTCTAGAATTCAGAGAAAGGAGATTATCATTATAATCAAATGCTCCCTTTTTTATAATTTATGTGACCTAGATGTTGGTCTGTGTAAGTAGCATTCTGTTTTCATTGTTGTGTGCATTGCTATTTTGCTGTTTACTTTTGACCATTCTGAAACCAAAATTAGCCACAGTATCCAATGTGTCATGTCATGTATTCTTTGTGTACAGCCACAGTACCCGATGTGTCATGTCAGGTATTCTATATGTATAGCCACAGTACCCAATGTGTCATGTCAAGTATTCTTTGTGTATAGCCACAGTACCCATTGTGTCATGTCATGTATTCTTTGTGTACAGCCACAGTACCCAATGTGTCATGTCATGTATTCTTTGTATATAGCCATAGTACCCAATGTGCTATGTCATGTATTTGTTGTGTACAGCCACAGTACCTGATGTGTCATGTCATGTATTCTTTGTGTATTTCATTCTAACCAGGAGCACTAATGTACCCAATGTGTCATTTCATGTATTCTTTGTGTATAGCCACAGTACTTGATGTGTCATGTCATGTATTCTTTGTATATGTCCTTCTAACCAGGAGTGCTAATGTACCCGATGTGTCATGTCATGTATTCTTTGTGTACAGCCACAGTATCCTATGTGTCATGTCATGTACTCTTTGTGCATGTCATTTGAACCAGGAGTGCTAATGCAGACCTGTCTAGTCCTTATTACTGCATCAATGAATGATAGTTAAATACAGTAAAAGATAAAGACTGTCACAGACTGTCAGAGATGCTGGGCAGGCAAATTGGTGTGATGAGGGAGATGATTTTTTGAACAATGATACAGAGTCAGAATTGCCTAGACATGGTAAGACCTTGCTATGTCTAATTATGGTGACTGTCAAAAAAGCATTTACTAAAAAATGGAAATCAAAATTTAAACCAGCTATATTAGAAGCAGTGAATATAGTAACAGAGATAAAACAACTGGAATTGAGATCTTTAGATAGGGGTAGGAGCAAACTATATAGGAAAAAATGGGAATTGTGGAAACAATACATACAAGGGAAGAATGAGGTTTTAAAGAAGGCATGGCTTAAATGAGCTATGTAATGTTTGACTAAAAAAAGATTGGGCAGATTATAAGTAATGTCATTTGTTTGCAACTGGAAGAGTGTCAGTATGGTTTGTGATGTAAAGTGCTTGCAGCTGAAATTGTGTTGTTATGATTTGTTTTCATTTATATAAATGTATGATTGCTTATGTCATAAGTAATGGTTTAATAATGATGTTTCTTGCTTAAAAAAAGACAGGAATTGAATAATTTATTTAATGTTGCTTAGGCTATATGATATATAGCAGTATATATGAACTGTAATGTTTGTAAATGTGAACTTGTTAATACAGTTTGATTACTTTTATATAAATGTAAATGTGCCTATGTCACAAGTGATAATTCAACAGTGGTGTTTAAAAATTTTCTACAAAAACACATTGCCTATATATGTCTCTCTCTCTCTCTCTGTATATGTATATGTGTGTGTATATATATATATATATATATATATATATATATATATATATATATATATATATATCTATATATGGGTCTAGGGCACATGCTCGACTAGCATATGTCCGAATAACAAAACATCGAACACACATACATGAAAGCCCTTAACATCGAAAAGCGCTTCCGTGTATGTGTAGTTAAAAAAAAAAATCTACGTTTCTGCAGGGGGGGCTTTGCCCCCCACCCCCACCCCCTACTTCATAATTCTCACTTTGAGATCGCACTACAGTGGGAAAAAGGGAATTTTCCCTTACCCGCACTGTAGTCTGATCTACAAAAGAGGCACACATACATGGAAGTGCTTGTTGATGTCAAGCGCTTTTGTGTATGTGTGTTCGATGTTTTGTGATTCGGACATATGCTAGTCAAGCATGTGTCCGGATCCCATATATATATATATATATATATATATATATATATATATATATATATATATATAAAAATCTAAATGTTTCATCCTTCTGAAAATATAAAAAGCAGAGTATCATACTCTTATACTTGAATAGTTTTTCCACTTAATTACTAGTTACATTAATAATGAAAATCCCATACTTATATTTTTCTGATAAAGTGAAAGTTATATGAAAACACGTGAGCCTATTAACATTTTTTTTCCAGTCTAAGGTATAATGCAAGAACAGGTAGCTAAATGCAGCTGTTGGATGACTTGAACATATTATAGTTTTTGAACTGTGCATTTAATTCAGTACATTTATTTATTTTTTTATTCATGTTTGCTTATCAGGTAAACCCCAATGAGCTAGTGGCCCCTTTTTATGGATGAGCCAGGGGAAACAAAACACCATAGTATACATATGCCAATGTATTACATGATGTCTGATCTACAGATAAACTTTAGTAGTACATAGACTGCATATAATTAATTACTTAACGGATTCCATCCAATGGAGTCCTTTTCAGTTTGTACTCAAACCCTCAATGGGCATGGTGTGAGTCCTTTTAAAAATAAATTTCTTACTTCACACTCGAAACAAATGTTCTGTTACAATAAATGTTACTAGAAAACTGTAAATAGTAAAATGTTCATCACAAAGAGAGCTCTACAGTAGTTGCATCCTTTCAGTTTTAGGTCTTAAGCTGAATTTTATTCACCTGAATAACCATAGTAAATATGAATTATGTCCTATTCTATAAATAGATTTTATCCCCCATTCCAGCAAAACGCTCACTGCCAGCATTATTTTTTTCATACATCTACTCTGTCTGTGTCACTTCATTGTTAAAACACCTGGAGGAATATGAAAATTACTGCAGTACAAATAAACAGCATACAAATTATATTAAATGTCTCTTTACCTGCAATAGTCCAAGGTAAAATATCAATGCAGTTATGTTTGCCATTGTGTAAGCTTTAAGATGAAATCCCCTTGAATGTAACATTGTTTTGGAAACAATATTTGATGCCTGCAGGTTTTAGTAGGTTGTAACTGCAGAAACACTGGGGGTCTAGCACGTTATACTAATGGATTATGTAGAATCTAACAGTATTGTTCATGCAAACCTCAAACACATTGGACAGACACAGAGAAAAACAGCACTGGACCACTGCATCCATTCACCTCCTTGTGCATTGTTCTGTTAAAGCCTCATTGATTAAACTTAACATATGAAATAACCTTCTTATCATAGGTTCATAGGTAGGTACTAGGCTATCGGCCCAAGGTCCTAAGTAAGCCTAGCCAACAAGGTTCCCTGGCTAACGCCACCCACAAAAGTTGTTTTCTTGTTCCCCTGTTGAGCAGAGCCACAGAAGTGATCGCCGGGGTGTATTTCCTATTTCCCATCCACTTATCAAGATTTTTCTTGAAGAGTGCTAATGAGGAACTTTGCTTGACATAGATGGGTAGCTTGTTCCAGAGTATGGGAAGTCTCTGGTACAGGAATCTATCCCTCAAGCATGTCCTCTTTATTGTGGTGACAAGGTTTAGGTCCCTAGAGCATGTAGATCGGCGGGATTAGGATTTCTTTTGGTGTAGCATGTCCAACAGCTCTGGGGTTGACATAGCTTTATATGTTAGGCAGAGATCACCTTGGAGTAGGTGATATGCTATAGAGTAAAGCTGGAGTTTTTTGAGATGGTCAGTGTAGGGCATCTGTTTGAGGCCAGTAATCCTCTTTGTGAGGTACTTCTGTGGCCTTTCCAGCTGATGCAGATGTCTTGTGAGGTACATTCCAAAAGGGGCGTTGTACTCTATTATGAGTCTAATGAGTGTTGAGTAGAGGGGGAACAATGACCTCTTTTTTCCTAGATGAGAACCCTTTTGTGATGAGGTGTGCCATGTAGAAGGATTTCCTGACCACTGTGGTGATGTGATTATCAAAGGAGAGACTACTGTCCACTTGGGTCCCCAGATCTCTTGTCACACATTCGGTATTAAGTAGACTGCCACCTATGTGGTAGTTCATGGGTACAGAGTTTTTGCCAAAGAGGATGACAGTGCACTTTTTGGCATTGAGCTTGAGGCCATGGCTCTGACACCAGACATCTGTCTCAGTGCGGCCCTTCTGTAGGATGTCCACATCATTTGGGGACTCAACTATGGCTTCTAGTTTGCAGTCATCTGCGAACTTCATTAGCCAAAGGCCTTCTGTGTTAGCCTTTACTTCAGAGAAGTAGATACCAAACAGGACTGAACCCTGTGGTACTCCACTTGTCACTGGTTTGAAGTCAAATTTGGAGTATGCAACTTTCATAGTGTGGGTTCTGTCAGTGAGCCAATTGGCATCCCATCTTGTGATGTAGGGATTTATACCTAGTTTAGCAAGCTTAGCTATAATTCCAGAATGGGGGATGGTGTCGACAGCCTTGGCGAGGTCCAGATAGGCTGTGTGAACCACTTTACCCTCATCTACAGCTTTGGAGACTGCCATCAGGAGGCATGATCTGCCTTTCACAAACCTGAACTGGGTGGGGTCCAGAATTTGGAGGTCACCATTGTCTTTGTTTACGAGTTCCATGATGATACGTTCCATGGCCTTACAGACCATGCTCATCAGGCTAATAGGGCGATAGCTCCCGGGATCAGTGGTGGCTCCCCCTTTGTGGAGTGGGATAACTGTTGCTGTGCACCATTCAGTGGGCACAAAACCTGATGTGAGACTATGATTGAACATGGTGCTTAGGTGTGGAGCCAGTTCATTTTGAAGTTTGTGTACAACACAGCCTGGGAAGTTGTCTGGTCCCATGGATGCTGTGTTTTTGGCTTTAGAGAGTGCAGCTTTTACCTGCATAGTTGTGATTACAGGGACTTTGCATAGTTGTGATTACAGGGACCCTGCATTCTTCCTGTATAGTTATGGGCCCTTTAGGGTGTGAGGGGGAGTAAAGTTAGCACTGAACCTATCTGCCAGGACGTTGGCAATATCAGTTGGTTTTGTAGTTTTCATGCCGTTGTGCTGTAACTCAGAGCAGATCTGGGTGTTGCCATTGAGATTCTTGACATAGCTATAGAATTATTTGTGGTTGTCCCTAGAATCAGTGGTGATTTTGTTTTCGTAGCTAGCTTTACAGGATCATATAAGAGATCTCAGCTTCTTACTGAGGCTGACCAGGGAACTCCTCCACTCATGGGATTTTACTCTCTTTGGCAACAGTTTCTTCCTTCTGTTGTAGAGTTTTTTTATGGCAGGTGATCACCAGATTGGCTTCCTTTTTTTGGAGGATAGCATCTTGGTTCTGTTTGGGATAGCACGATCCATGCATTCATGTAAGTGCTTATAGAGTGCATCTGTGTAAGATTCAGCAGTCGTAACTGTATTATCCATCTACATGGGTGTCATGAAGTTCGCCACTTCTGTGTCAAGAAGCATGAAGTTGGCTGTGGAGAAATTTTTTACCATGATTTCCTTAATGGGGGGTAGGGGCAGGATGTGGATATCTAGGATGGTTAGCTTATGGTCCGAACTGACCAACGAGGAGTTATCTTCAGGTGTGGAACACTGGTCACTCATGTTGGTAATGACTAGGTCTAAGATATTGTTGCCCGGGGTGGGGGGTAAGTTGATCCAGGGCGCATTGGACTTTATGAATTCCAGAAAGCATTGAGTGAAGGCGTTGGTACATGTGTAGTTTTACAGCTAATGGTGGGATAGTTGAAATCGCCCATTATTAGGGTGTTTGGTTGAACCCTAATATTTTCCATTATATCAAGAAAAGGCGGGTGGGAATCCTGGGGCATGGTGGGGGATCTGTAGCAAGCTACAATTTGGATTGCAGTTTTGTCCAGAGTTAGTTGCACTTGGATAACCTTGGATACATTCTATGTTATCTCTGAGGTTTTATGATCTTGAAAATAGCTTTAAAGGGTGTAATTTTCTGGTTTCTCTGCATTCAGTAGAGTTGCAGTATAAAGAGTTACACTTTATAAATTTTCACTATTGGAAGCCATAACTTGAAAAACACAAAAAAAACAGTAGAAAATCCTTGTGTGCGTGTGTGTGTGTGTGTGTGTGTGTGTGTGTGTGTGTGTGTGTGTGTGTGTGTGCATACGCATGTGTGTGTGTGTGTGTGTGTGTGTGTGTGTGTGTGTGTGTGTGTGTGTCTGTTCTTAAGCTCCCTATATCCCCTCACTTGCTTCCAAAAGCCCCTGACACACACACACATATCTATATATATATCTATATATATATATATATCTATATCTATATATATATATATATATATATATATATGTATATATATATATATATATATATACACATATGAAATCGGTAATTGTACTGCACTGCAGAAAGGGGAAAAACAGTGAAACTGCATAAAAAAATGACGCATCAGCAATTGCATTAAAACATACTATGATCTTCAATACTTGACCAAAACTCGCCAACAGGAAAATGCCTCACTGAAGTGAAAGTAAGCCCAGGTTTCTGCATAAATAGCGTATGAGAGGCAGGACTTTCTCTTCTCCCATATGAACTCCCTTTGTCAGGAGTTTATTCAGTCTATCAAATCTGACAGATCAGGCGATGACAGACTGATGACCTGGCACATCCCATCTCACAAAAAGCATTACGCATTAGTAAATATTTTCATTATACCATTGTTCTGAGGTACATTATGTACAGTATTTACATGCAGACACAAAATATGTCAGAGGCTGGGCCACAAGAACGAATGAGGAAAAAAAAACAAGTAGAAATGAGGAAGAAAAAGGGCAACAACTACTGACTTATGAAGAAGAGAAGAGACAGCAGTTAATGTGGATGGCAGAAAATATTAATACATGCTTCTGTGAAGATGTCATTCAACTATATGGGGATACAGTTCTCAAGGGTTTTGTTATGTCCTTCTCTGAGAATAAGTAACAGCAGGAAGTTGACAGAGTAGCCATCCATAAACAGCCAGTATATCCCTCACTTACATGGTTAGTCTCAGATGCTTCATTCTGACTGTGTTGATGCTTTTTATTACATGACTGATAGGTTCCCATAGCCTTAACACTGAAAAGGGCAAGAAACTTTTATACTTGACACTTGTTTATAATAATTCTGTATCCTGATACGTTGCTTGTCCAACTTAAGAATCCATATTTAACAAAAATGACGTGTAAAGGGATGAGAAAGATTACATTTTCTGGTTCCATAATGTGAACTTTGGAAGACGCTACCTCTAAAAGTAAAGAAAAATATATTTTTTTTATTAATGTTTACTTGGGTACAGTAAATCACTGATCATATGAAAAAAAATAGTTGAATTTCTTTTGCTGTTGAGCTACCTAAGTGTAAGTAGTTAACGTCAGATGCCATTCTGTTTGAATAAAAGACTATATATCTTACTGCGGGATGTATGCCAACATTTCTGTATACACATCTGTACAGATCTGCAATATATGGTTATGCATGCGTATCTATATGGTGTCTGTTTTACATGGAGGGTGGTGTCACAGTGACCCACGGTTGCTCACAATTACAAATGTTAACATTTGGTGGTTGATTGTTATATTAGGGTGTGGCTGGGCTGAGTAATGTTGCTGAGTTATTCTTTGCAGACGAGTTTGATGAATGATTGTATTATGAGGGACGAGGGTTGGGTAGAAGGAATGAGAAGCTTTAGTTAAACTGTACTAAGATGAAAGAAATTTGAGTGGAAGAAAGGTTTCTTACTAATGTCAGCAGTCAATATAAGAGCTAGGGTAAAATACTGCATTATGTAAAAGCAACCTGACTAAACTGCCTACCTGCTATAACAATATTGCCAGATTTGCAGCTGGGTCCTCCTATAGGACCCATCCTTGTATCAATCTGAATCAACTAGGCTGGTTGAAATTGCCAAATCTAATACTTTTCAACCAACTAACAATAGTCCATAAGATCCTGTATCAACCTACAAATACAGCAATACTCAAAACCCTAGTCACCCCCTATAATAATCTCAAAATCCTATGCTCATCTAACAAACTACTAGTACAAGTAGCTAAATCCAGTAATCCAGCTGGTGATGCATTGTTCCCTATTACAGTGGGTAAAACCTGGAACAGCCTCCTTAATCACCTAACCTCCCTAGTCTCTGCTAACCTATTTAAAAGCAAACTAAAACCCTACCTTAAATCACACTGGTTATGCCCCCGTGTCAACCCAGACTAACTACCAAACCCTTCCCTAGACCCCTATCTTCTTATGAGTATAGTCTTGTGTCTTCTCTATTGATAATAAAGTTAATGTGACTATACAGCGGACTAATGTCCTGTACATATGTTGAATGATCTCTATTGATAATAACGTTAATGTGACTATACAGCAGACTAATGTCCTGTACATATTTTGAATGATCTCTATTGATAATACAGTTAATGTGACTATACAGCGGACTAATGTCCTGTACATATGTTGAATGATCTCTATTGATAATAAAGTTAATGTGACTATACAGCAGACTAATGTCCTGTACATATTTTGAATGATCTCTATTGATAATAACGTTAATGTGACTATACAGCGGACTAATGTCCTGTACATATTTTGAATGATCTCTATTGATAATAACGTTAATGTGACTATACAGCGGACTAATGTCCTGTACATATGTTGAATGATCTCTATTGATAATAACGTTAATATGACTATACAGCGGACTAATGTCCTGTACATATGTTGAATGATCTCTATTGATAATAAAGTTAATGTGACTATACAGCGGACTAATGTCCTGTACATATTTTGAATGATCTCTATTGATAATAAAGTTAATGTGACTATACAGCGGACTAATGTCCTGTACATATTTTGAATGATCTCTATTGATATTAAAGTTAATGTGACTATACAGCGGACTAATGTCCTGTACATATTTTGAATGATCTCTATTGATAATAACGTTAATATGACTATACAGCGGACTAATGTCCTGTACATATTTTGAATGATCTCTATTGATAATAACGTTAATATGACTATACAGCGGACTAATGTCCTGTACATATGTTGAATGATCTCTATTGATAATAACGTTAATGTGACTATACAGCGGACTAATGTCCTGTACATATGTTGAATGATCTCTATTGATAATAACGTTAATGTGACTGTACAGCGGACTAATGTCCTGTACATATGTTGAATGATCTCTATTGATAATAACGTTAATGTGACTATACAGCGGACTAATGTCCTGTACATATGTTGAATGATCTCTATTGATAATAATGTTAATGTGACTATACAGCGGACTAATGTCCTGTACATATGTTGAATGATCTCTATTGATAATAACGTTAATGTGACTATACAGCGGACTAATGTCCTGTACATATGTTGAATGATCTCTATTGATAATAACGTTAATGTGACTATACAGCGGACTAATGTCCTGTACATATGTTGAATGATCTCTATTGATAATAACATTAATGTGACTATACAGCAGACTAATGTCCTGTACATATGTTGAATGATCTCTATTGATAATAACGTTAATGTGACTATACAGCGGACTAATGTCCTGTACATATGTTGAATGATCTCTATTGATAATAACGTTAATGTGACTATACAGCGGACTAATGTCCTGTACATATGTTGAATGATCTCTATTGATAATAATGTTAATGTGACTATACAGCGGACTAATGTCCTGTACATATGTTGAATGATCTCTATTGATAATAAAGTTAATGTGACTATACAGCGGACTAATGTCCTGTACATATGTTGAATTATTATCCATAGCCATCTTACACTAGGACTTCTGGTGAGACTTTACAGAATAAGAGTGTCCTTGTACATACTTTGTATGAATATCCATTGCTGTTACACACTAGCATTTTTGTGTGACATTTGTGTGTGTGACTTTATAATAAATAGTGTCTTTATACATATTTTATTAGGAATATCCAAAACTGTTTGCACTAGGAATTTACGTATTCAAATGCAAAATCCTATGAAATGTAATGTATGCCTAAGCTTTGTACTGTACCAATGCCTTTGTAAATGCCATTGTCTTTATAATCTCCTCGAGCCTCCACTGAAAATGGACATATATCCAGCTGGACTAGCCCGGTCAGCAAATGTAAAATAAATAAATAAATAAATAAAATGAAAAAGGGAGACTGCACAGCGAATGTTGGAATAGTAAAAAAGCTAGAGTGGTATAGGGAATAATGTGGGCAGCCACGGGTGTGCAGCGGTTAGCATTGCCACCTCACAGCAAGAGGTTCTCTGGTTCGATTCTTGGATGGGGTGCCTTCCGTGTGGAGTCTGCATGTCCTCACTGTGGTTGTGTGGGTTTCCTCCAGGTGCTTCGGTTTCCTCCCACATCCCAAAAACATGCAGTAGGTGGATTGGACACTCTAAATTGGCACTAGGTGTGAGTGTGTGTGTGTGTGTGTGTGTGTGTGTGTGTGTGTGTGTGTGCCTTCTGTTGAGGGTTGTGCACCGGGCTGGCAACTCGACACTGTAAAACTCCACTGCCAATCATGAGCGGACAGATGATCCGCTGTGGCGACCCCTAACTGGGAAAAGCCAAAAGAAGAAGAAGGTATAGGGAATAATGTAGATGGCAATACAAAGAAAGGAGGCATAGAAATAATTTCCAAACAGATAAGAATGAAGAGAGGAACTGAAGAGGTGAACATTATGTGGGAGAAATGGGTGAGATGGGATTTGTGGACATGAAGAGAGGCAGTTTAGGAAGGAGTGTGGCAAGTGTTGTGGCAGTTGAAAGTGATAGGCTCAATATAATAAGCCAGAGAGAAATACACACAGGTGTCACAAGAAATCTGAAAGGGTAAAAGTGTGTTAGTTGTATTGAGAGGACAGAACAGATGATATACATATGTTATGGTACTGTAAGAAGCTAAGAAGACAATGGAAGGAACTGAGGAAATGATGGCAGGAGATTTACGGGAAAGCTCTAGAAGAAAATAATCTGTTTTATATCTTTGCTGTGAAAAGAATACACCCTTTTGGGGTCGGGAAGAATGGGGCAAGCTGCACTTTATGGCAGCTTGTGTTAAAAGAATAATTGCTGATAGGTAGAAGTAACTTGAAAGCCTAAAATATTGCAAGGAAGAAAGAAATTTATATGTGGATGAGGAAAATCCTGAGAAACTTAGAGGGGGGATCATTATACTGCACAGGTAGTCTAATTACTGATATTAGAGGTTACATTTTTGTATCTGTGTACTTATGATTTTGCTCATTTATGCTATATATTATCCTGACTTATCACCTCTTTCCATCCTTACCCTTACATTATTACTGGTAAATTAATATTGATTAAAATGTATAATTTCTTTGGCTGTGTTTCCACCATAAAGTGTCTGAAAATGCTCTAGGCAGATCAGTGCTCTATCTTTCTTAGGATGTTAAAAATATATAAGGAACCTCTTTTTGTAAATTAAGTACTTGAGCATCTTGTAGATGTATTATATATACCACAAAGAAGATTATACGTCTCTAAAATAAGCACATTCAGAAATCTTAAACTTGCTAAATCTTCTGATTCATTATAGTCACCTGTTCTCACCCCCAATACCCTCAGATGCCAAATAGCTGTAAATAAATGAGTCAATGGGGCTCTGCTAAAAAGCATGAACAATTTCTTACCTCCATTATAAATTCTTACCTCATATTATCTCTCATGCTCACCAAAAATAATAGCAATAACCCCAAGCCTCTCCGTGGACATTGCATTGATCATGTACCTCCACCCTATATCTATTTCTGAAAGTATATTTTTATTTATTTAGCTATTTGTTAAATGGTCTAAACAGACTAATACATTCAGATCTTTTGCAACTATATCCCCTGTCATAAGTGTTATAGTAAGAACTGCATGCTGGGATAATTTGTTGTAGTCAGTAAGCATCATGTCTTGTCAGGTGGGAGGAAATCCGCATGCCTTAAGGAAATCTATAAGGATATGGGGAGAACATTCAAAACCTATACAGTTTGTTCATCTTCCTATAATACACATCCTTCCAAACCTCCTCCCCAGTCCAGTCCATCATTTTCTATGTTTACATTTCTGCTTGCCCCCATTTTGTATGTGACACTGAACTATGATACCCATGCAGTACATTTGAATCAAACTGCTTCTGTTACTGTTTTTCCACTTTCAGCCAGGTGAATAATTTTAGTGTCCACCCCTGATGCCCACCACTCAGGACAAACACCTCATATTTGACTTGTTGGGGACTATTTTCTGCCCTAGCCTTGACTGCAGCATGTATTTCTCTGCCATATTGTTGAATTGGTAGCTTTCATAAGTCTATGTGATCAGACGTTACCTGTCATCACAATATCTGCTTATTTATTTTTATGCTTACTAGTGTTTGTTTTCATACTATCCACAACTGTTTCTTGTAAGTATATTCTTTAGCAATGAATCATAAACTTCATGCCAGCAAGAAAAGCAAAAGGAAAGACAGTACCTTTCTATCAGTTTTAAACTAAGACTGCTCTTCTTATCTTCAGAACAGTAGTGGAGCGGTACACAAAACCAGATGGCTAATCTGTCTAGTTTTGGGACGTTTTTGCTCATAAGCAAAGGCAATAGCATCCAGGTCAAGGAATCTTATACCTATACTGTACTTGACCCTCATTAGACCACTAATAGAGTATAATGCACCCTTTTGCATGTACCTCACCAGACACCTGCAGCAGCTCAAGAGACCTCAGAGGTTTCTCACTAAGAAAATACAGGGACTCAAAACCTTGACTTACATGGACAGGCTGAACACCCTGTCACTTTACTCTGTATCTTATAGGCTACTGACAGGTGACTTGTACCTGACCTATAGGGCAATCTCCAACCCTGCCCTAATGGTAATGCTGCACAAGAGTCATTAACTCTAGAGATCTCAACCTAACTTGTGACATTAACAGAAAATGCTGGACATGCAGACAGATATGTCTCCCAGAGACTGATACTTCTCTGGAATAGACTTCTTATTCACATAAAACAGAGCTCCTCACTGATTCTAGTCACACTAGATAATAGGATGAGAGACTTCAAATTTGCCCCTGGGGTGGCACCCATGTCCCCCAAGGACAGGGGTAGCCAATGTTGATCACAGACCTGCTCTGTGCATACATTTGTTTTGCGAACTACCCATAAAGAACAAATAGAGATACTTGGGATTAATATGGCTCCACCACCACTCCCCTCAGTCTCCGTAACATCCTTATTCCAGAGGTTAGTTTGGGCCAAGCTCTTTAGGCACTTTCTAAATTAGAAAAACTACATCTCTGGGTGCTAATGATTTATCTAGATGTCAGCTGAGAAGTATAAAGTCACACTTAACAAAATCCCACCATTAGCTCTTCAACCTGAGTCTCTCCACTGGTTATTTGAAGTGAAGGGAATGGCAGATGTAGTGCCCTTGCACAGAAATTGTCCCAATATGAATTACAAGCCTAAAGAGACCAGATGGTATAATGGTTAAGGTCTTTGCTTCCCATGTACAAGATACATGTTTCAGTCCTGACCTCTGGTGAATGCTTGAATGATATTTACAAGTTCTTCTTAAGTCTGGCAGTTGACTTAGCTTGTTAGCAGCTCCTTAATCCTCTATTTCCTGTGTTGCAAGCTTTCATTCCCTTGCCTAAATGTGTGACTTTCAGCAAATCACTTAACCAGACACCAGTCCTGAACTGAGTCTGAAAAATATACTTGGAGATCTGTGCTCTACCGTGGAAAACAATTATAAATAAATAACTTTTGGTTGGGAAGTTGTTCCAATGGTTATGGCCTTTACCTTATAAACACAATGTACAAGGTATGATGCTCATGTGGAGTAATTGGCTAGGCTTAAAATGGCCCACAAGGGAGATAGCCTAGTACTAATCTATGATCCTATGATCAGTCTCAGTGGTATTATTTGCAAAGCTATACAAGTAATAAACAGTAATACAAGTGACCTTATGGTCCTGTTTGACTTTGTAAAAGCACTTCATGCATGCTCAACCCGGCTGAATTCTTTGCAAAGGTTACTGAGGCCATGGATAAGGAGATTGTAGTCCCCACAGATTATTTGGACCTTGCTAATACCTTTGAAACTATCCTTCATGCTAAGATTGTTGACAAACTGACAACTCTATATTAACCTACACATAGCTCACTGGATTGGTAATTGTCTGTCTGACAGGATACATGCTGTTAATGTCAGGAGTATTTGCTTAAAACAGAGAAATATCAACAGTACTATCCACTTCCATGGACCTCCTTTCTCTTTGTCATATATTTCTGTGATATCAACACTGATGTCAAGTGATTATGGCTGACTAAGAATTGTAATGATTACAAAATGGGGGAGATGATCAAATCCCATTGTAATACTCAAATTCTCCAGCAAGGGGTAGAGTAAACAAATGTTTGGCATATTCTTCATAGGCTTACACCTAAAAACCAAGAAAGGCAGCACAGTTACCATGGACTTGGGTGCTTACGTTGATAACAGACTCTCCTTTGACCATCAAGTCTCTTTGGTGGTTAGAACATCCTTCTTTCTTGTGCATATCCTTCATAGTAGCACCAACAATTCCAAGGAAGTTATAGTCCCACTTAATTCATCACTTATTTGGCCTATTCAAAATAAAGCACCCTTCAGCATGTACCTTTCTAAGCACCTAAACCAGCTTGAAAGACCTCAGTGTTTCCTCAAGCACCATTCACTACTTTGATTGACTAAATGTCCATTCCTTCAACTTGGTCTCATACCCCTTCTGAGGTGTGATCTGTCTTAGCCTTCCACACTGTAAATGGACACAGCACTCTCTGAACCCCTTTACTGAAACAGTACCAGTGGTAATGCAAACACCCTTTCTAGAGACCTAAACCTACACTATCAGATCAACAACACCAAATGGCATGACAGATACCCAACCCAAAGTGCCCAACCCAATTTCTGGAATAGTCTTTACCTACCCTGACATGATGGGTGATCACAAATTTTTACCAGGGATATGTGGAAAAATTCAGTTTAATGGGAGACATTGTTAAACTTCCATAAGTATTGGGTGATGTGACTCAGATTCTCCTTGGTCTCCTTGGCCATAAGTTAGCAAGAATCTATAAACCTAGTTTAGTGTGGGGGTGTCAAGTTCTCAAGAGTGTTTAAGTGCTAAAGTCACTTGTGAAATACAAGTATACACCCCACCTATGCTGCAAATAAAAATGGTATCCTGGACAACACACATTCTATTTCATTACTATTTTTTCATTATGTAAGAGCATTACTTATTTGTGGGAAATGTTGCAAACTGATAGAAAATTGAATAGTTCCATGTGTTTCCAATTTACTAAACAATGCAAAGTACATGCATTAAAAATCACATTTAGCTTGTAGACAGCTGATTGCTGAACATCATCTGTGCTTTCAATACCTTGTTTATTTTAAAGCCCTTCATATTATATATTAAAAACATAACATTGTTTATGTTCCTTTTTAATTATTAACAAATTATGACCCTGATATGACCCTGACCTTGAGTAGCATCTTACCCTCACCAAGAATGATGCCACAATATGAAGACAAGATGATCAATTTCAACAATTGGCTTAAGTACTGGTGTCATTCAAATGGGATCCAATGCCTGTCAGCTTGGGATGATATGCTCGACAAGCCACGATGCTTTGCTAGGGACGGCTTGCACCTGTCACCCCTGGGCTTTCGGATATTGGCAAAGGTTCTTGCTACCCCCATAGTGCCTTTTTTAGGCAAGGCTCAAAAGACAAACCCACCTCCATAGGTATCACAAGGGATAAGAAACTAAGAGTAATGCTACTCAACGCCAGAAGTCTAAACCTCAAGATGGACGTACTCGAAACTGTCCTTAGCATGGAGAACATCGATATCTGTGCAGTAACAGAAACCTGGTTCATGGCTCCTGAGAGCACCCCAGCACTACCAGGTTATACCTCATACCATGCTTTTCGGCCCCAAAACTTGGACCGAACCACAAAAGGAGGGGGAGTATCGATATCCATCAAAGATACCCACACCTCCAGGTTGGTGGCAAAGCACGAAGCATCAGAGACTATCCATGTGCAACTAACAGTGGGTAAAACTGCCTTCCAGTTTATAACCTGCTACAGACCACCCTCCCAAACCCAGTAACGCCACTCGGCCTTTCTGAGAACACTGGAAAATATGAAGGTCTCTCCAAACACCATTATATTGGGCGACTTCAACTACCCAAACATAGACTGGGAGCATTACTCTAGCTCCAACACCCTAGCCCAAAGGTTCCTAGAATTTATAAACTCAAATGCTATGGAACAACTTGTTACCACTCCCACAAGAGGGGAAAACATACTGGACCTGATCATCACCAACATGGGGACTCTATGCTCCAGACCAGAAGTGTTTCCCTCACTGGTAAGATCAGACCATAAACTAATCTCACTGGATATTCACATCCCGACCCCACCCCCTGCCCAGAAAACCACAGTGAAAAACTTCTCTAAAGCAAATTTCACACTCCTCAAAACCGAGGTGGAATCCTTCAAAGCCCCCGGGCCTGTGGAAAATACGGCCCAGACCACAGAATCCTTTATAAACGCATTCTATGAACACCTTCAGGAATGCATGGATCATGCGATCCCAAATAAAACCAAGACCCAATCCTCCAAAGGCAGACGTCCTGTCTGGTGGACCCCAGCAATAAACAATCTATACAATAGAAGGGGGAAGCTACTAAATGATAGAGCAAAATCCCAAAAAGGGAAGGCATCACTGATCAGTATTAGCAAAAACCTACGGGCACTCATAAAATTGTCTAAGGCCAGCTTCGAAAGAAAAATTGCACGGGACACTAAGGATAATCACAAGGCTTTCTTTAGTTATGTTAGGAACCTGGGTGGTAATTCCCAGATATGCTCAGAATTAGTCCAAAATGACAAAAAATACACTGAACCCACAGACATTGCCAACATCCTAGCTGACAGGTTCAGTGCAAACTTCTCCCCCCCTCTCCACCAAAAGGGCAAATATCTATCCCAGCAGAGTGCTGCCCCCCTGACATCTCAGATGCTCAGGTAAGAGCCGCCCTCTCCAAAGCAAAAAACACAGCATCAATGGGACCAGACGGTGTCCCGGGCTGCGTCCTACATGAACTCCAAGAAGAGCTAAACCCAAACATAAAACTACTGTTCAATCTCAGCTTTACTACAGGATATGTGCCCAAAGAGTGGCATACAGCAACAGTGGTCCCTCTACATAAAGGTGGTGCCTCAACGGATCCTGGAAACTATCACCCCATAAGCCTGACTAGCTTGGTCTGTAAAGCTATGGGAAGGATCATCATGGACCTCATAAATAAAGATATTGGGGACCTACAGACACTGGATCTTACCCAGTTCGGCTTTGTTAAGGGCAGATCCTGCCTCTTAAACCTGGTTGATTTCTTTGAAACAGTCACCAAGGCCATTGACGAGGGGAAGGTGGTCCACACAGCCTACCTGGACCTCGCAAAAGCCTTCGATACAATACCCCACTCGGGCATTATAGATAAGCTCACCAGCTTAAATATAAACCCCTATGTCACTAGATGGATTGCAAACTGGCTCAAGGACAGAACCCACATGGTTAGAATTGATGGAGCCATGTCAGACTCCAAACCAGTTACAAGTAGTGTCCCACAAGGCTCAGTCCTGGGACCTCTCTTGTTCGGTATATATTTCTCGGAGGTACAGGCCAACACGGAAGGACTGTGGCTGACCAAGTTCACAGATGACTGCAAACTGGGCACCATAATCGACTCTCCAGCTGACACAAGCATCCTCCAAAAGGGCCTCATAGAAACAGACAACTGGTGCCAGAGCCATGGCCTCAAGCTAAATGCCAAAAGGTGTATAGTCATCCCCTTTGGCAAAAACAAAGTGCCCACAAATTACCACATAGGCGGTAATCCATTAAATACAGAAGAAGTAATTAGGGACCTGGGGACCCAAGTTGATAGCAATCTCTCATTTGACAACCACGTGGCCAAAGTGGTTAGAAAAACATTTTATATAGCCCACCTAATCATGAAGGGATTCACATCTAGATCAGGGAAGGTCATCGTGCCTCTTTACTCATCCCTCATCAGGCCCATAATTGAGTACAATGCCCCTTTTGGGATGTACCTTACCAGACACCTGCAGCAACTGGAAAGACCCCAAAAGTACCTCACCAAGAGGATCAAAGGGCTCAAACAGATGCAATATGCTGCCTGGTTAAAGAAACTCCAGCTCTACTCAGTGGCATACCGCCTGTTCAGAGGCGATCTGTGCCTGACGTATAAAGCCATGTCCAACCCGGAATTAATGGACATGCTGCACCTCAGAAAATCCAAATCCCATCGAGCTATGCGCTTGAGAGACTTGAACCTCAGCACTGAAATAAATAGGACATGCTGGAGGGACAGATTCATAACACAGAGGCTCCCTTCACTCTGGAATAAAATCCCAGTCCAGGTTAGGCAGAGTCCCTCATTGACTCTCTTCAAGAGGAATCTTGATGAGTGGATGGGAGATCGTAGGTTTAACCTGGGTATCACTTCTGTGTCACTGTTAGACAGAGGCACAGTATACTAACCTCGAAAAAGGGCATAGCAAAATAAATTTAAAATGGGTGGCGAAAGCCAAACACATTCTGGCTAGGCTTATAAATGCCCTAGGGCAGATAGCCTAGTATGAACCTATGAACCTATGAAAATAGTTAAGATTTGTATATATGAAACAATTATTTTTACAAAGATTTGCATGCTGAAAAATTTTTGTTAATCACATTTTTTCAATATTTATTTTTATATTTTTGTAATTTCTCAAATGACTTGCATATAAAGTTCATTTAAGATGCAAAAATGCTGCTTTATACATTTTCTGTATTAGATATTGTGGTATTTATGTATCTGCTTTTGTCTATATGTTATCTGACTTTAAATATGGTTAGTGTCATAAGGTTGAAAAATGTGAATATGTCTGTTGTAAATGCAATTGTACTAGAAGGCTTTGCCACGCAAGTGCAAAGCATTACGAGCAAAGTATAAGGTCAAACTGAATATCAGATACCAATGAGTTAGGTAGCTGCAATGAAGCACAGATAAGATACTAAGAACAGCACTGAACCACCAGATATTTTTTATCACCATTTAGTAATACATCATATCTGAAGATTTTTCTTCACATTTAATGTTTCATTTCTGCATTTCCCTGTGACAATATAGTAAAATATAAATCAAATGCATCTATGTTCTATGATTTTATAACCTGAGGAGCTCTTTCTTGTAGCCAGACATTCTATAGAAGTACTAGCAGTACTCACACAGTGCGCTGTGAATTCGTGACTTAAATCTGTACAGGGAGGAAAGCAAGGAATTGAGTTTACTTGGAACAGAAGTGACATTTAGGAAAGCAAAGATATTTCTTATTTAAACAATGTTGTTGTATAATTTGTAATTTAGATTTTACTTGCGTTGTCAGAAGCTCTAGTTTAGCTGGTTCTATACTGAAATGCTGAGACTCAGATTGCCGTCTCTTGATGGCAAGAAAAAAAACTGAAAATACAGATGAGCAAATATCAAAATTCACCACTTCACCTTTAGACTTATTTTTTTTTTGCAATTATGCAATCCCCCCCTTCTATTCTAGATGTGAGGAGCAAGTCCCCTACAACCACCCACACATTTCAGCTCTGAGATCACCATACCGAGGAGAAAAGGGAATATTCCAACAAATGGCAATTTCATGCCTAGTAGATATAAACAGAGATTTTCAGTAATTCAGTTTCCACATTTTAGGACTCAGCAGTCTTGAGCCCCAACATTTTAGTTGCTTATCAGTCTGTTCACTTGGGCTGTGTTGTTGTGAATGCCACTGTCATAGGTCATCCAAAACCTATTAATTACCACATTCAAAGATTCAAAACAAACTTTATTGCCATTTAGGAAGCACAAGTGCTACCCAAATGAAATTTCAAATGTCAGCTCTTTTACAGGAGAAAACAAACATAAAAAGGCAGACATGATAAGTATTAAAGAATATAGCAATAACCCATGCCTGGGTGTGGGTAATGCTGGCTTTACCCACGGTTGGTGTGGTTTAGTCACATAGCGAGCTCTCCATTGCTTTTTACAAACTGTCTCGCTATGTTAAAGGAGTTTAACATAGCGAGACAGCTTTAAAAAAGCAATGGAGAATCTCCGTTGCTTTTTCTAAAGCTGTCCCGCTATGTTAAACTCGTTTAACATAGCGAGACAGTCTGAAGCAACGGAGATCTTGTGTTCTCCGTTGCTGTAAAAAAAGAGTTATAGTAATGGAAAAAGTCCGGGCAACTGGACCTTTTTCCATTACTATAACTCTGATTTACAACATGCACGCTGACCAATCAGAGTGCACATTTTTGAACATTAATGGGGGGGTCGTTGTATAATAAACAATAACTATAGTAGAAAACTAAATATCTAAGTAGCTGTTGCAATGCTTGTACACTATTTATTACATTGGACAACACTGACTACTGGATAATTAACACGAAGTACACTATACACAGAGGTGAGACTGGGTGATATTACACATAAGGAAGTGATTGGAATTGCACTTAAATGAGAATATATTCATTTTAGTATGCAATAAATAAATAGAATTACTGTATGGAAAAAAGAAAGAAAAAGAATGAGAGCTTAACAATCTGTTATAGTTTTGATACATCCAGATTTATGTCTACATTGAGTCTTATTGCAGTTGGATAAAAACTGTTCATGAATCTGGAGGTCCTGCAGCGGATATTCCATAACCTTCTACTAGAAGCAAGTTTAGTGAATAACTCATACTCTGGATAAAAAGTGTCACTCAGTATTTTGTGGGACCTCTTTTTACATCTCATTTCAAAGGCACCTGTAAGGTAGGAAGACTAGTGCCCACGATCTTAGGGCGCGTGTAAGGTAGGAAGACTAGTGCCCATGATCTTAGGGTGCCTGTAAGGTAGGAAGACTAGTGCCCACGATCTTAGAGCTCCTGTAAGGTAGGAAGACTAGTGCCCATGATCTTAGGGCGCGTGTAAGGTAGGAAGACTAGTGCCCACGATCTTAGGACTCCTGTAAGGTAGGAAGACTAGTGCCCACGATCTTAGGGCACCTGTAAGGTAGGAAGACTAGTGCCCACGATCTTAGAGCTCCTCTAAGGTAGGAAGACTAGTGCCCACGATCTTAGAGCTCCTGTAAGGTAGGAAGACTAGTGTCCATGATCTCAGAGCTCCTGTAAGGTAGGAAGACTAGTGCCCACCATCTTTTCTGCTGTTCTTATTATTCTTTGCAGCTTCTTCCCTTTGGTCATTGTGCTGTTACCGAACCATACAGTGCAGCTACTGGTGATAATGCTCTCAATGGCTCCTCTATAGAAGGTTATTACAGCATTCATAGAGAGATTTGCTTTTCTCAGATACCTTAGGAAGTGTAGCCGCTGGTGGCCTTTTTTAATTAGCTGGCCTGTGTTTGTACTCCAAGAAAGATCTTCTGATATGTCTACCCCCAGGAACTTTGCAGTTTGGACTCTCTCCACTTCTTCACCATTTATCTTGAGGGGCAGGTGCATGACAGAGCTATTTCTGAAGTCAATAATAATTTCTTTTGTTTTGTTGCACCATTCAGTCATGGAGTTGACCTCATTCCTGTACCCACTCTCGTCATCACCTTATGGGTCCCATCACTGTGGTGTCATCTGCATATCTGATGATGTGGTTGTTGTTAACTTTCACACAGCAGTCATGGGTAAGGATTGTGAACAGTAGAGGACTCAGCACACAGCCTTGGGCTACTCCGGTGCTGATCATAATACCAGCACAAGTCTTTTGTGGTCTTCCAGTCAGGAAATCAAGGATCCATTTGCACATCCCCTTATTTATGCCAAGGTTGATTAGCTTTTCTGTAAGTTGCACTGGAATCACCATATTGACTGCCGAGCTGAAATCTATGAACAACAGCCTGGCATAGTTGTTCTTCTCTTCAAAATGGTCCAATGTGAGGTGTAGTGCCACCGAAATGGCATCAGCAGTTGGTCTGTTTGCCCTGTAGGCAACTTGCAGGGGTCAAAGGATTGGGGTAGTACTGTAGTCAGATGCCTTTTAACCAGTCTTTTGAAACATTTCATTACATTTGATGTAAGGGCCACATACTTATCTGCAGTCAAGGGAAATGCAGAGGGCCTTCAGCTGACCAAATTTCCTGAGGACTGCAAGCTGGTTGCAATCACTGAATCCTCTAAATAATGTAGATATCCTCCAGGAGGGTCTGACACAGACAAATAACTGGTGTCTGAGCCATGGTTTAAAACTCAATGAAAAAATATTCCATAATTTACTCTTTGGGAAGATGATGACCCCTGCAAATTACAACATTAATAACACTTCCCTATACCCAGTGTTAAGGGACTTGGGAACTCACTTTGTCAGTAACCTGAACTTTGATCCCCATTTGTCCATGGTGGTGATAAAATCCTACATGGCACAATTTATTATTAAGGGCACAGTATCCAGATCTAAGGAGACCGTAGTCCCACTATACTCAGCCCTCATTATACCAATAACTTTGTACAATGCACCATTTGGCATGTACCTGACCATGCATTTGCAATAGGTTGAGTGGCCACAGAGGTTCCTCTTAACAGAACAGAGGGTGTAAATAACATGTCCTATGCAGACTACCTTTAAGCCGTATCCCTGTACTCTGTTACCTACAGATTACTGAGGGGCGATCTATGCAGAACCTACAAGGCATTCTCTGATCCAGCACTGATGGATCTGCTACATGTTCATAAAACAAACAGCACTAGAATTACCCTATCTAAGTATCGAAACCTCACCTGTGACATAAATAAAAACATGTTGGATGAACAGGTATGTGTATCAGAGATACTCCTTCCTTGGAACGAAGTCGCCATTCACGTGAAGCAGAGCTCTTCCCTAAGTCTAGTCGCATGCAGTTTGGACCAATGAGTGAAAAATCACAAATTCACCCCTGGCTTGTCACCTGTCTCCCTTATGGTTCATAGGTTCATAGGTAAGTACTAGGCTATCTGCCCATGGGCATTTATAAGCCTAGCCACAGAGTGATGGCTTTCACCTCCCCATTAGATTAGTAACCTGGGCCTCTGTCAACAGGGCTCCTGAAGTGATCCCAGGGTAGAACTTACGATTACCCATCCCCTCATCAAGATTTCTCTTGAAGAGGGTCAGAGAGGAGCTCTGTCGAATATGGATTGGGATTCTATTCCAGAGTGAGGGGAGTCGCTGGGACAGGAATCTATCCCTCCAGCATGTCCTGTTTATTGTTGTACATAGGTTCAAGTCACTAGAATGAGTGGTTCTGAGGGATCTCATTTTTTTGAGGTGAAGCATGTCCATTAGTTCAGGGTTTGACATCGCCCTATAGGTCAGGCATAAGTCAGCTCTGAGCAGACGGTAAGTGACTGAGAAGAGCTGGAGCTATTTTAGTTGTGCTTCATAGGGTATATGTTTAAGGCCCTTAATCCTCTTAGTGCGGTACATCTGTGGTCTTTCTAGTTGTTGCAGGTGTCTAGTGAGGTACATCCCAAATGGGGCACTGTACTCTGTTATGGGCCTAATGAGTGAGGAGTAAAGGGGCACAATCACCTCCTTGGATCTGGATGAGAAACCCTTTGTGATCAGGTGTGCCACACAGAAGGATTTCCTGACCATTTTGGCTATGTGGTTATCAAAGGAGAGCATGCTATCTACTTGGGTACCCAGGTCCCTAATTACTTCTTCTGTACTTAGTGGATTCCCATCTATGTGGTAGTTTGTAGGTACTTTGTTTTTCCCAAATGAGATTACTATGCATTTTTTGGCATTTAGCTTGAGGCCATGACTTTGACACCAGGTGTTTGTCGCTGTGATACCCTTTTGCAGGATGTCTGTGTCAGCTGGAGAGTCAATTATTGCACCCAATTTGCAGTCATCTGCGAACTTAGTTAACCACAGTCCCTCTGCCATTGCCTGTACTTTGGAGAAATATATACTGAACAGGAGGGGTCCCAGGACTGAGCCCTGTGGGACTCTGCTTGTGATTGGTTTAGAGTCAGACATGGCACCTGCCACTCTTACCGTGAGGGTTCTGTCTGAGAGCCAATTGGCAGCCCATCTCATGACATAGAAAGAGGCCCTAAGACATAAGCATTAATAAACAGGCCAATTGGCGCATGAATGAAAAGGTTTAAAAAGGTTCTTGAGCACTTAGCATAGTAACGTTCTATGATCCTATGAAGAAATACATTTTCAAATATATACCTAGCCACAGTACTAAAGTTAGGAAAAGTTTGCACTTGCTAACAGTCTTTGTCTATATGTATGTGACACTGCCAGCGCAGCTAGCTAGAATTTTGTAAATAATTCTATGTCATTTGTGAATATTAATATGAGCCATGGGCTTGTCTTACAAATATAAGAGAGCTATATGTTATGTGTGTATTAAACTACTGGTGCAGAAGTGTGTGTTGAACTGTATGTTATGTACTGAGCTTCAAGAATGTAACCACAGTGTACCCTACTGGAAAAGAATAGAACTGTATATAAAGAATATACCTGTGCAAATGTATGCTTTAATAGTTGAAGCTGGAACATACAGAGTTAACTTGCAAAACTTCTAGAAAATAAGTTGAAAAGTAAAGTGTTTTATGATTGTGTTATCTATCCATAAGCAGACATAATGTCTCGAGCTAGACGTTTTTCTATTGTCTTGAAAGTAATTTTAATTATTAGGTTTAAAATGTAAAGTGTTTTATTGCTTCCTAGCAGTTGCACATCTGAGAGATATGTACTTCTCACACAGAGATGATAAAATTCTTAGTTTCTGTTAGCCTGGAAACTAATGGCAGGTGACAAAGAGTGATGCCATCCATGCTAAGCCAGCAGTAATATGTAACATTAATTTAAGAACTCTCTCAAACAGAGATAATTGGTATCTTGTATCTTGTTTTAGACCTAGCAAGAACATCCACTCATCTGCATTTGCCACGTAAGTAACTAGGGTACAGTAATTTCTTTTAGATATAGATAGGAATATAGTAAAGATTAGTTTAGATGTTTTCTGTATTTATTTGAGACTGTTCTGCAATATTATTTTAAAATATTCCTGTGATTCTGAACTCTGTAGTTACTGTGTTAATTGAGTATTGTCTTGTTCTTTTATTATTTATTATTAAATATAGTTCAACCTTTTAATTGTGACTTGTTTGTTTAGAGATATTTAAGCTCTTAGAATACTTGTGTATGTATTTGGTGACACTGTATAGGCCACTCAAATAGCCGTAGTCTCTATCACACCTACCATGTGGATAATAGTAACATTACACAGTAAGATTGAACACCTTATGTTTTATTTTTTCTATAATGTAAAGTCTTTTCTTTTTTTCAGTTGTATTTGCTGATGCAGTAGAATATATCAGTGCTTTTTTTCTTTTCTTGCATTAATAAAATATGGCATACATACCCTATACCATGGTGTATTGCTTTACTATTACAATACATTTTAATAAAAGTATGAATAAAATACTTCATCAAGGCACAAAATTAAGGTTACTGTTTAAATCTCTCTCTCTCTCTCTCTCTCTCTCTGTTGATATATATATATATATATATATATATATATATATATATATATATATATATGATCACTACGAAATACCGAACGCTCAAAATCCCGACGCAGAAAACACCGAGACCAGATGACCGAAACCCCGCATTACAGAAAGACCAGAAGCGCGAAATGCAAAATCTCGATGTTAAGGGATTTTGCATTAGCGCTTCTGATGTTGCGGTTCATGTAAGTATGTGTGTGTAAGTGTGTTTGTGAGGGGTGTAGTGTGTGTAAGTGTGTTTTGTGACTGTGGTGTGTGTGTGTGAGGGACTGTAATGTGTGGGTGTGAGCTTGCCTTGTGTGTCTGTGTGATCTCGGACTTAGAATAATAAAGAGGGGGGGTGGGGGTGCAGGGGGGCTTGCCCCCCCCCACCTATGTCTAGTGTAGGATGCATTGTTTGGTTCTGGGGGGAAGGTCTGTGTGTGTGTGTGTGTGTGTGTTGTTTGGTTGTGTAACCTTCGCGATTTTGAATTTCGCGGTTTTACATATTCGGTATTGTGGGGTTTCGGGCATGTGGTCTCAGTGTTTTAAGCGTCAGGATTCAGTAGTGATTATATATATATATATATATATATATATATATATATATATATATATGTGTGTGTGTGTGTGTATGTGCGTGTGTGTGTATGTGTGTGTGTGTGTGTGTGTGTGTGTGTAGGTTTATGGCATATATTGGTGGTGGGTAAGTTATTTATTTATTTATTTTTTTAAGTGTGTGCCTCTTTCTTTATAGTACTGTTTGGTATATATCCTTATAGTTCTACTAAGTCTGTTCCTGTTGTATTCTTTTTGTTTCTGCTGTAAAGAACTTTCAAATTTTTATCTATTTTTTTATTGTATTTATTTTTAGTATCTTATTTTGATTTCTATTTTGAGTATTTTTAAATTATTATTAATCTTCCTTCTGTAAACTATAATTCTTATGGTATGAGCCTGAGTTTCGAAATTTCGTGCAGTGACATGTACTATTTCCTTTGTGTTGATCTGTATGACAAAGTTTACTTTGACTTATATATATATATATTTATATATAAAACGTTTATACACACACACAAACACACACACTCTCTCTCTCTGTGCTTAGACTGTTTTTTTATCAAGAGGAGTTGCAGCCTTTGAAAGGAATGAGAATTTTCTTTACCAGGTACCATAAAGAGATCGGATGCAATTAGAAATTAATTGCTTTCATATTACTGCCTTGGCCCACTGCCTCCTTTTCTGAGGACTGTGTGGAAAATATTTAGAGGTCTGTAAGAAAGTCCTTATTTCAATTATCCATATTTGTGCATTATTGCTCAAAGTTTAGATTTTCTTGAAGACACATATGTGACTTTTGAATATTTCAAAACTTTCTGTCTCTGTCAGATCAATTTAACAACAGGAGCAAACTGTAATACTCTGTAATGACAAGTAGTTGTTGGAAACTAATGTCATGCTTTTGTTTATTGTGAACTGTTCGACTGCAGTGTATATTTAAGTTTTGGAACCATGATGCCTTTTTAAGATTCAATCTACTACATGACAATGCTGCTTTGCTTGAAAATGTGAGATAGCAATGGCAGATATAAAAATACCTCTTCTTTCCCTATTTCTCTCAAAAGGACAGAAAACCTACGTTTTTGAGTGAACATGGTTTAGGGCTCATTACACGTATCAAGGGAAAAAAAAAGGCCCTAGCAAAGTCGGTATCACCATGGTTTGACACCCTCACCCAGTGAAGAACTGTTTATACAGACACTAGAGGTGTGTATTTACCCCAGTATAAGAAATCTACTAAGGGACACAAATGACTTCTATGATTACCAATTTTACTTCCTGAAATTAAAAAAAAAGTTTTATTTAAAAACATTTTCTGTTACCTTCAACTGAGGATTTGGGCATTGAAAAGAATCATCCCTTTTCATTTCGTTCCCTAGCTTAGCCAAGAGCATTTGTAATAGCAGAATTATTGGGCTTTTTTCCCTCCATTATTTATCGCTTTGTCCAGATTTCTTGCTCTAAGAGGTTGAGAGGTAGGAACTGGTCAACACATCATTCTCCAGTATCCACAATGTCCTAGGAGATTCTCCTAGTCTTACAATTCATGATTTGTTTAGTTTTTCTCCTAGAATAAAAATGTTCACATTGTTATCTTCAGCCATCTTTAAGGTCTAACTGATTGCGAGACCTACTAACTTCAAACCCCTTTGCACATATCTGACATTCTTGCAGTTAATATGCCATCTTTTTTTACTTATGTGTTAACTCCATAAACCTACTAAGCATTAAGTTCTTTTCAGGAGTGACCTGGGAGCATTGTTTGTTTAAGCAACTTGCTCTAAATAGCAAAGTATGATGTGGAGACTGTGAGAATCTAACCTAGGACTAGAGCATGAAGCTCATTTATAGCTCAGAGCTTTAATCCTGTGCAGCAAACTACCAGACTGTTCATACTTCTTATTTTATCTTCTACTCCGTAAGAGAGAGTGATGTTCATTCTTCTAGGACTAAAGGTGGTTTGCTACATTTTTGTACAAATTTCTTTGTGATGTGAGTATGATTTTCATGAAAAGGCAAAAATGTCTCAGTTTCTTGACATGATATACTTAAAACAGGTATTTATCTGTTGGTCTGTTTGTGTATCTGTCTGCCAATCTATTGCTCTACCTGTATAACCATGTCTGTCTGCATATCTATCTAGGTTTGTCTGTCTATTTATCTAAAAATACAAACAAAATATTTAGGTAGGCTTGCAGTCAGATATTCTTTCACATGGTGCACTTAGTATCAATATTTAGAAAGACACTGAGCAATGAAACAGAATAAATCCAGTGTAGAAACAGAAGAAGCAAAGACATTTGCATTAATGCCTGACTTCCTGCATGCAAGAGGTGCTGTGGGAATTTTACTACAGGACTGTACATCAAAAAACATCTGGCCACTACTGCGCTAACAAGTCGCATTGCAGCCAGGCTCTTCTCCCACCCAACAAACTCTGTGCCCCTTTTAATGATATTCCCGTATTGTGGTCTGTTCAGCTTGCCAACTCTTCCATGAAGCTCTCATTAAAGGCAGGCCTCATGAGTCGTAACAGTGACAGTTTAAAGATATTAGAATAGAGCTTATGAAAGCCCAGTCCAGTCTGTATAATACATTATTGTAAATTAATTTGTTGCATAATTTTAAGAAATGTTTTGTGTGTAACCACTTATTTATTTCTTACTCCATAACCTTGTATTTAAGCAGCACATTATTTCATTTTATGTTATTTACTTACATGCTAACATTATTTGTTAACTTATTTGTGTTTGTGTTTATCTGCTTGTTTTTATTTGTTTATTTTTATTTTAAACAACAGCAAAAACATCACGATGTCCAAGTATACAGATTTCTCTAAGGCAGCAAAAACAATCAAAGGTAAAAAACATGCAAATAAATCCAAGAGCATGGCTTAAAACCCAAATAAAATCATTCATCAGACCATAAAAACAACACAAGCACACTTTTAAATACACAATGTGAAACAAAGTGACTGCCAAAGCTCTGTTTTGTTAGTAAGATCTCCTATTCTCATACTCTCTGAAATCAGCTACAGCACTAAAAAAATAAAAAAAATGTGGCCCTTTGTCAATGTATAAATGAGCATCTTTGTGAAATTTGTAAATTAGATAGGAGTAATGCACTAGCTAAGTCATCTTATCAAGTTTTATCAAAAATCTTATCAAATCTTGTGAAGGTTCTGGTGATACTTTTACAAGCCCCCTGCTACTTAAATATACCAACTCTGAGACTGCACTTCAGTGAAGTCAGCTCGCCATAGGGAATATTTCCCCATAGTGCATTCTCGGAGTTGGTATATTTAAGTAGCGGGGGGTGTGGGGGTTCAGGGGGGCTTGCCCCCCAGCTTACAGTGTTCAGATTTTTTTTTATAGATGTTTTTTTTTTATATGTTCGAAGTTTTAAAACTTCGGTCATATAAGTTTGAAGTTTTGAAACTTCGAACATATAATATAGACCGTATTAATACACACATGTACATATAGATAAAAATAGATAGATATTGTATATGGGGTTGGGGTTGGCATAATGGTTAAGGTGTTTACCTGACAAACAAAAGATATAGGATTTGATTCTTACCAAAGACAATTGGCTAGACTTAAAATGGCTCATAAGAGCAGTTAGCCTAGTATCTACCGAAGCACCTGAAGGTGTTCATTGGCACTCAGTTATGATATGGTATGATGACAAAGAAATAATGCACTCCAGCTACATTATAGAAAAACAGAATAGCAATGCCATGTTTCTCTTTACATAGGAAGCAAGGAGGAGGAGGAAATAAACGTTCAGACGAAAACAGTGCTAAAGGACATCGGAAAATTATTTCCTGGACTTTTTGAAAATAAATGCTGAAAATAACTTTAGTTCTATTATGTATATTCATGTAAAACTAAGCAGGTATTTGTTGGAAAGTTATCTAAGAGAAAATGTTTACACTACCCACACATACGTATCATAGACCATCAGGTTGTCAATACTAACTGAAAAATTTGTTTGACAAATTAAAGAATGATTGAATGATTTACTGACTTGTCTGTGTCTGTTTTAACTATTAGAAATAAAGAAATTCATTGATAAGTTTTACTAGTTAGTTTGGTATCCTAACAGAAGTGTTTACTGTTCCATTGTTCGTGAATAAAACAAGGTAAACTGGACAACTGGTGTTTTTCTCGGCTCTGAAGCATTCTTCTGGTTGGATTATTGTTTTTTTTTGGAGTGCTGCACATTTTTTTACTTCGTTGTAGTATCCTGACAGAAGCATTACATTTCTTTTAAATACATTATTTTTCAATTCCATGTGTTTTCGTTGCTATGGGATTTCAACCACTGTTCTTCCACAATGTGGAATTTTTTGAGAATTTTTTATCATAACGTTTTATAGAATTATATTGTCAATGGTGCTTTTGAAAATGAGAATGAACATTCAGTCAAGGTTATTTATTTATTATATCCCAGAGCTTTTCACAATTCAAAAAGGGCAGGGAAAGTATCAGCCACAATCATTCTATTCAAATTGAACTAAAAGACTCAAAAAATGTAGTGCAGATGCAGTTTAGCACTTAGCCGAGAATTCAGCCCAACAATTCGAAGTTTTCTGCAGGCTAAGTGATGAGTTATGAATGGGACTGCTATATATATATATATATATATATATATATATATATATATATATATATATATATAAAATATATATAATGCCATTATGTGGTATGATGTCATAATTGTCAATTCTTAGCAAATTAATCTCTTTCATTTGTAAGCAAGAAATAGACCGGTGTGGGATTAGAACTCACATAACGCATGAAATATAAAATGAGTAGGAGAAAAACAGAGGGATGATAGAGGGGTGGTTTAAAAAGAGGGACTCAAACTTCCTTTTCTCCTGGTACTCATTATGAAAATGTTTCAAGAAAGGGACATGTAATCTTGTGGGGGTTTCAAGGAGTGTGATCCTTCCCAACAGTTTTGGAATAGTTTCAAGTAATATGTCCCGCCTCACCTTCATACTGTTATGTGCAAAACTAAAGTTAGCAAAGTTAACATGGCAAAAAAGTAAGGAATCACACTAGCCTACTTTACGTGAGTCTGATGAGTCAAAAAGAACAACTCAAAATACAAATTTTGCATGTTATAGTTTAGGGGGAACAAGACACAGGCGACAGGTACCCAGACCAGTTATGTTATATAATGATTTTGTTTAGGCTGTCTTAGTAGGATCATAACTTCAACCTGAAAAAGCACTTGACATTCAGATAAGAATATAAGGAGGTGAACTTCCCTGCTCAGAGTTAAAGGGTCAGAGATTCCATAAGTGGGTGAACTTCCCTGCTCAGAGTTAAAGGTCAGAGGTTCCATAAGTGGGTAAACTTCCCTACTTCCCTACTTGGAGTTAAAGGGTCAGAGGTTCCATAAGTATGCATTGAATAGTACGGTTAGTTTGATACTGACATTTTATCAAAAACTGTGCATTGTTTTTTTTTTTGTGCATCACCATGAACAATTTGTATATTGCAAAGTATTAGTAAATTTGTATAGATCAAATGAGTGATAAGCTGCAAACTTCTGTGTACAAAGCATTTTTCTTCTCATGTAGTCCTTTATTAGATGACCTTTTTTATATTACAGTTAAAATACAATTGCATTAGAGTGCTGAACTGCTTTATCTTTACACATACACACACATTTTTGTTGAACAATATATAAAGATGCATTTTTTTTATTTTTCCCATTCATCCATTTGAGTTTGTGAAATTATAACACTATGGCCATTTTTACCAAAGAAAAAAAAAGAAAGAAACACTTTAAAAATAATATGCCACTGTAAACAGAACAGTCCAGAAATTCATATTTCTCTGCCAAAAAATGTTCCTGACCTTAAAAAGTAATTAAAATAGATAAATCAGTTAAAAAAAGAGTTTTATTTAAACAGTGTACAAATGTAAATAACTTTGCTGTATATTTTGAATTAAGCAACAGCATAGAGTTTCACAGTGAGATATAAACAGCTCTGTTGAATTATTGCAAATAAACAAGGTTATATTCTTTACTTCCTCTTTTAAAGCAACACATAAATTGTTTAGTCAACTCAGAGTTCTCTTAAGTAATAAAATGAAACAGTTTCCAGATCATATACTATAGTGGTCTGACTACTTTTCCCTTTCATGTTATCTCGTTTAGAGTTTCCATGTTCTGAGACGTCCTAAGATGAAGGTATGGAAGTTTGCAGCCATTGTCTCGATAGTCCTTAGTTCCATGTTATCAGCCTTAATCTGTAAGATCATGCTCACTGGAGAAAAGAAATTTAATCATCTGGCATCTTCCTCATTATCCTCTTCATCACCAGCAGCGGCAGCAACGAGAAGGCAACAGAGATATCGCCGAGCCACAGACAATCATCCTTTACGGATTAATCAGTGTAAGACGTGATGATTTACTTCTGTTCTTCGGTGACTTTAAGTTATTAAATGCATACTGCAGAATTTATTATTAAACAATTGTGAATGTTTGGAATCCAAGTTCCGGAGTGTGGTAATCTGCTGCTAACAAGTAAATTTAGTAACTCGGAATGTTGGGAAATTTGCTAAACAAACATGTTTACTGGCCAGCTCACTAATGTTTACATAAGATTACAATTTAGGATGAATTTTATATATAGACCTCAATGCACAGTCAGTCAAGAAGACATGTATGTAAGTAAAAACAACTGAAACACACAATGCTAAAAATGGAAGTTAACAATCTTTAAACAAGTATTGTTCCACATCCTCTATACTTGCTGCCTGTAGGATTATAATTACAGCTGCGAGTATCATTACTTTGAAGCTAGCCTTTTTCTTACTTGCAGTGAGTAAGCACAAATGTTGTATTAGACATACACAGGGTCAATACAATTTGTTAATAGCTAGCTAGAAAGTGAGGGAGCAACAACATAAGCCAGTAGTTTAAATGTTACCTCTACAGTGGCACTTTTTGTCTTTTTCTAGCCTTCTTTTTCATATTTGTGGGCCAGATTCCAAAAGACTCACTCTCAGTGTAAGTGACTTATTGTGTATGTGTGTCCTGGTCTCAGAAGGGTTGCACTTAGTGTGTGTGACTTAATCCAATGTATGGGGCCCTGTCTTTCCATCAAAACTTTTTTCTGTCGGTAACTCTCTGGAAAGCCGTTGATCCAAAATTGGATTTAAGAGATAAGCAAGGCATGGCCGCTCTACAAAACAGTTATAATTTTCTAAACAGCCGAAGACAAGTTGTGTATGTACAGGTACAACAACAATGCAGTCTAGGTGACTACATTTTATAGAGGCAAAGACATATCAGGTTTTGTTTCAACTATATACATTTCAACAAAGAGCACATATTAGGCAAATTGATAACAAATACACAACTGTCTACAAATTAAGAAATTACTAACCGAAATAGGATAAGGATAGATGGAACCTAACCACTCAGTGCTACACACTGGTCATGTGCTTAACAGTTTGAGAAGATGCTAGAATATATGCTGTGCTATACATAGGAGCATGTAACACAGAGCTGCAGTTCCGAATATAATCAGTTATTGAAGAAATGTAATAAAATGTTAAAACAGAAAAGATGAAGTTGGGTAATATTATGGATGAAAATTAATGATACCCTTCTAGCAATGTCCTTTGCTTACACTGAGCTGCTACTTAGTTTGAGGGTAGGATAAAATGCTGGCTTCATAGATGATGTTTTTTTTTCTACCAACAAAACATTTAAAACCACATTTTGAAGAAGTCGATTTCTAAAATGTTAACAAGGTAAATCCTTTACTGCAATTTGAATAAAAAATATAATGAATAAAGTTAGAAAACTTCAATGCATGATTTTGCCTTTTTAGAAAAGATCTGGCTGCAAATGCTTAAATGCCATATCATGACCTTGCATTTGGATAAGGTAGGATAAATTTGTGTGTGTGTGTGTGTGTGTGTGTGTGTGTGTGTGTGTGTACACTTGCATTTACAATAAGTGTTTCAAGATAAAATATAGGGCATAAAATTAATATCTACACAATCATTACTACTAACAGATATTACATACATACAGAGTCATCAAAATGTTATGTACATGGGATGTTACTTTGATCTAAACGGAGGCAGAAATGTGTCCAGGAGTTCTGCTATTGCATATATATTCTAGAAATGTTCTCTGATCTACAGTAATGCCTGTCAGTAGGGCATCAAATTCCAATGCACATTAATGTTCCTGTTATAGTGTCTATAAGACTGCATGAATATCATGAAATTGTATCTGAATATGTTTTCTGTTGCTGTAAATTACTTTGTTTGTCAGTATGTCATATGACTATGTCTGGGACAATATTGTCAGTGTTTTGTATTGATACTGCTGTCAGGATATGATTAATTCACCTGTGCATGTCTCAGTATTGCTAACCTGCCTTTGGCTTGGGTCATGGCTGAAAATGGTCCTTGTTACAGCTCACCTTCCAAGATAACAAAAGCTAAATAAATAAATAAATCAATACCTATAATTCAACGTGGTCAGACTGAGTTGGTGTTTAACAGAAGGGTCAAACTAGATACGTAACTGTGATGCAAGGCCACATAGGGGATTTTGGATAAATTCATTTCTGAGATAGACACACTGGGATAATGTCGAGTCACATTTACATAAAATGCAGATAAAGGATAATCAAAATAAATAAGTGGAGCAAAGGTTGAAACAATTTTTTTTTCAAATACTAGAGGCTTTGATGGAATTACTAGAATATTTCCTGTCTTGGAAAGTGCTTATAATTGAAGAATGGTGTGGTAGAATTTGAGTGTATTGGTTTCCTTATGTGATATTTACTGGCTTTTATTTATTTATTTATTTATTTATTTATTTATTTATTTATTAAGGTGGGGGGATTCCATCTTCTAAGTCAGATTAATATCAAGGAGGCTTTATTATTACGTTATTTAATTATCCTTAAAATGTTTTGTGACTTCTATGATATTTTCTATAGTTTAGCTTATTACTGCTGTGATTTGATATAATATTTTTATGTGTAATGACTGAATAAGTGAACTATTTTTTGCAGTCCCTGTTTAGTCATGTACCACATCTGTATCATGACATATGATTATTTTTATTTTTCTAGGGAATGTATACATTTATCCCATGATGCTGTGATAAAGTGTGGATGCAAAGATCTTTGTTATTATGTTTTTTCTTTTACCAAAGTCTCTCTGGCTATGTCCCATATACATTTGCTGTAGGATGTTTCCTCATTTATTTCAAGATATTTGGTTCCTAGTCATAGACTAAGAGATGATGGTACAGTTAGATTTCAGACATACAAGTCCAAACAGTGAGAAGCATTTATATAGCTATTTGTTGGTCAGTGTGTAACATACCTCTCAACTTCTTACTGCAAGAAATCTGGACAAATTTAAAATATTGTTTTTTAACAAACTTAGAAACTTGCTACTTTATTAACATACATTTTCTGAAGTATTTGAAGTCTGGAAACTCAAATGTATGTCATAATTTAGTGACTTCAATCCTCTCATCATCCCAGAGATTTTCCAGAAAAAACATAAACTGTATAAGGAATAGACCAATAATATGAGGCAACAATCTGGACATTCTGCAAAATTCTGGGCAGTTGAGAAGTATGGCACGCAATTGTGCATTGAACAGCATGCACGCTAACAATTTTATTTTTAAATTTGTCTGACATGATGTTTTGTTAAAAGGAGGTTTATAAATAACTGAACTATTTCTTGTCTTGCCAAATAATCACTGCGTGTGCAATTGCTTTCAGGCCTTTATTGTTTTATTAGGGAACAAAGTTACTGTTCAGCATGTCAGGAGAAGCAGTTTGCCTTAATTAATTAATTACTTAATTAATGCTTTTTTTTAGGAGACAAAAACATAACCGTTAATTTTTTTGCAATTTTCTATGCGTTTGTTCGATAACGGAATATACGAGGAGTGGTAATATTTATTCCAGCTGCATTATAAGTATGTCAGTAGTAATTTTATGTTTTTCAACAAGGAGTACTGACATTTTCAGGGCTCATGTAGTTGTTTAATGATCCTGTTTTTTTAGAGTTTAAGGGACTGAGCTGAATTAAAACATTTCCCAAGATTTTGAATGTAGAGATTCTTTCATCTGTGTGATCCATTCAAGAATGTGATATGGCACTCATTTGGGATTTTGGACAATATTCTGTCATGTTCATTTCTGCACCCACAGCAGGGAGATCACTGATAAATATTATAATAGAAGATGGCCAATAACCTTGCTTGGAGGAATTCTTATGCTTATGATATAGGGTGGGCTTTGGAAATTATGTACTTTTAACATATGGAACCTATAGTTATGGCAGCAATTAAACCAGCAAAATGCAGCTTCAGCTAGGCCAGGTTTTCACAGTGCTTTGAATAAAACAGGTGTAGTTACTTAATAAAATCTTGGATTAAATCAACAAATAAATGACCATTCAGGAGGTAATTGCCTTTTAAAAGAGCCACAGGACAGTAGCAGTAACCAAGCTGTTGTTTGACCAGGACACTGTGCTTGTATAATGAAAGTTGAAGCTATTGTGGCACTAAACAATTTAACAGGAGCTGCTTATGACTAGTGTCTTCTTCCAAATGTTGGGGAAAAAAAGTTTGTATTAATGCTAGGTTGACGTCATGTGTGAGGAATGTGCTGATGAAATCAAATGCTAATTTTAGGTATTGATAGTGAAAGTTGCCTACTTGAGTGCAAATGTTGTGATGTCATTAATAATTATGTACTTGCCTTCTTGTGACTTCTGAAAGTGAAAGATGGGCATACAGAGTTCAAATAAGTCACAGGGGTTGAGATGATTTGTTGTAACGCTGGTTGTTAGGTTATAAGTATGCTAGGATGACGAGGAACACTAGAACAATAAGGTTATTGATGATTATTTATAGAATTGTTACTAATACAAAAGTGATTGGATTTAAAAGGAGACTCCCTTATCAAAAATGATCAATCAAATATTTCTAGAACTGCCAAGACTGAGGCCAACATGTCTGCTCTGCCCCTCCTTATGGAATAAAACCGCACTGACTAGATGTTTTCTGCACTGGTCCCATTAAATAATGTATTTTTGTCTATTATGGAAACTATTTGATTGGAAAAGATGTCTCATGTAGCCCCTCAATCCAATGTTGCAATTCCCCTCTGTATGGATGTGTATTAATAAGAACGTGTCTACACATTAAAGTTTGAGAAGTTCATGGGAAGAATGCAGCACATCATTAGGGTTTATTGAGATCAATTCTGAAGCCCACTTTGCTTGTGTTACATTTTTCTTAAATCCTTGTTCTGCTTTTGTGCTGTGAGTTCTACTGTTCAATGTAGCAGGTGGGTTTGTCACTTTTACAAGTTTAGTAAAATAGGATAGGTAAGTTTCACAAAAGGAAGGTGACATAATGTTGAGGTAAGTCTATTTTCTGAGACTCCTCAAGATCCTATGAAGATCTTTTTTCCAAAAATATTTTTTTATTGAAAGATGCTATGACTTTTGGATGTCCTGATTTGGGCAAGGAGGTGCACTCAAAAGGCAACCTCTGCCCAAATATCAAGCCTATGATTTATTAAAATAAACAACATTTTTCAAGTTACAATAATATCAATCCTTTGCCCATTATATTTTGTCTCTTTCTTCACATAATATGTACTATTCATTTTAAATCTACAAACTTTGATCAGCCCATATGAAAAGGTCCTTTTTGTTTGTTTGCAGATTTATGATGGATATTATAGATGTACAAGTTTTTATATTGGCAATATTACTAGGAAATTACTTTTAAGGGTAAGAGATCATCTTTATATAATAAAAGCTGGCAACAAATATGTTGTATATAGGCATATAAAGAAGTATGGGACAGGCAAACAAAATAGATTCTTTGTGTTGGATGCTGTGATGGTAGATGAAATAGGTGACGATTTGGACACTTTGATGGACAAAAAAAAAAAGCAATGGCTGCTGTAGCTAGAAGCTCAGCTTTCACCAATTGAAATGAAGGAGTCACTATTAAACCTGAGTTGTATAGTAGAAAAATAGATGAATATACTTTTTAATGTTGCAGTGTGTCTTTTATAGCTGGGATTTTAAATTTAATATAAATTCTGTAATAAAAACTTTTTATATATTTTCATGTTTCTTTTAAACACACAAAATGTACAGCTGGTTAGTGTCAAAGGTTATGCGATTAGCAAAAGTTATAAAATGAACATGAGAACTTTTTTGTATGTTGCTTTTTTGGATGAAAATGAATGTTCCCTGACAGTATTTCATTATTTGTTTAATTTAGCTGTATCTGAAAGTATTATCCCTAGGTTTTTTACTTACTGTGTGTGTGTATATATATATATATATATATATATATATATATATATATATATATATATATATCAGCTCTCTCTCTTTCTGTATGTATATGTATGAATGTATATATATTTTTATAGAGAGAAAGATATAAATACACACACGTACACACACGCGCGCGCATGCATGCATGATTATATAACGAATGATCAACATCGATCACAACATGTCAAACATTCATTGTGTCAAACACTATTCACATTGACACTCGGTACATAAAAATGGAAACAAATTTCCTTTTCTGATGCTCTTCCAATAACCCAACCATATTGATCTCAAATTTGTCTGAACAGTGGTAGTGTTATAGGGAAAGCTTTTATAGGTACCCTGATTCTGAAAGACGTATTCTCTGTGTAAGTGACTTACTTCTATGGAATGAATGATAAACTTCGGACTCAACACGACTCAGCAAACACTTTAGGTAAAAGACTGTATGTTTTATTTGGTAAGCGCTTTCTTACTTTCTTCTTCCTTTCTTCAGACCACAAATTACACAGCAGATTTTACAGCTTTTTTATATACTGTGACTCAAACACTTATAATAATTAAATAATTTAAAATTATACAACAACAACAACAAAAACAATTAAAACAAACATTAAAGGGTATGCTAAAAAACCATTTATTCAAAGGGGCTTGAGTTTTTGATTTTTGGTGCTGAAAAAATCACTAAACATATAAATATATAAAATATATAAATAATAAATTGTGTAACATAATCGAATCAAAAGGAACAGACAAAGACAGCTCAGAATATATAACATATAAATATTATATAGTATACTTAATATGATATAATAATATAATATAAAAATATATATAATATATAATATATAAATATAAATATGATATAAATATGTATATAGCATTCAAAAGATGTTTTTTAAAAAATTTAATTTATGAAGACTAAAGATAGATGAGATAGCACAGTATAGCGATTATTTTAAATATGTAAGTGTATAGTAAATATTATAATATTGTAATATTGTAAACCCTAATAATCTACAAATGTAAAATGTAATGATTAAACAATTTGTAATAAAAGAAAAGATAGAAAAAGAAGAAGAAAAGAAGAAAAAAAAAAAAGGAAATAAAAATAAAACACATAAACACATAAATATTAGAAATTAAATTAATTCATATCATATATCAAGGACTATATTTCCAGTATTAGGTATATATTGCATTTTGTCAGCTCACATTCAATTATCTGCGTGCATTAAGATGAGGTTTTGATGAGATGAATTTAAATTAAACCTGGAGGGGTTTGTCTTTCAATTTTTTAATCCATTTCAATTTAAAAGTTCTAACAAATTAATATAGTTCTCTCCTTTATAATCTCTTTTTCTACTAGCAACATACCCTGAATACAAATGAATGAAGGATTGCTTATTGTATTCATTTAGGCAAGGCATTTAGTATTTAATTTCATTTATATCATTTTATTTTTATATTGACATTTTTTTAGTTATTTACGTTTTTTTAAGGCTATTTAAATTGACCCGCATAAAATACTACATTGTTCACTGAATCAGCTGTGGTCGCTAAAATCTTGGCTTAAAAGTAAGCTTGTTCTGCTTGTAGTTGTACTTAGTCTCAGGATGTATACTTACTTAAGTTGCAGTCAAATGCAAAAATTTGTTAGCACTTACTGACTCTTTCTCTACTGACTTTATTTTTTATTTTTCTTTTTTTTTGACTGGGTTTGTCACAGAGTATTCTTTTACTTGTCTTTAGTATCCTGGTAGTACCTGACTTACTTCTATGTAAGGCGTATCTATAAATAAGCTTACACCAGGAGACCGATTTTCAAAAGACATGCTCTCTGAGCAAGTGTCATGGAGTAAGTCACTTACTCTGCTTAACATTTCCACAGCTATTCAATTGGAATTGCACTCATTAATGTGGGTGGTAAACATTGTATAGAAGCATGTTTACGACAATTTTCTTGGTATTATTTTTCAGCCACACAATCTGCCTCTTATGCCTCAATGTGTTCAGCTCATGTCAGGATCATAATTATAATTAAGCAATAATGCATGACTGTGCTTGTAACAAGATTTACCCATGGTTGGTATGGTTTGATCATGAGGGTGAAACTAATCATAGGTAAATCCTGATTTTCCTACAAGCAGGAGTGAATTATTGCTATTATAAAATGATATTTATTTAAGAAAGAAATTGTATACCTTTCTTAAATAATGTCTTTGCATAAGGGTGCTATAATGTTCCTCTGCATTCTTCCTTGGTCACTGATATACTGTGCATGTGTATGGGACTTACATTCCCACACTTGTACATTACATGAGTGCAGTGCAGGGGAAGTTTTATTTGTTTTTTTTACTGCTGAGATTTTACAAGGGATAGTGCACAAATGCAAAGAAAATCAGGTACATTTCTGATTCTTAAGTTTTGCATAACATACTGATTTTGGTTGTATTACTTTGTCCTCTAAATATATGCCAATCAAAAGTCTGCCTGCCCAGTGATACTTAAGCAGTTGGACCTTTTTCATTTTGTATATGCTCGATTTACAATGGGCACACTGCTTTTGCTTTTTACAAAGATTAAAGCTTACATTGACATTATTATAGGAATAAAATTATTTAAAATACAAATTGAGTCTAAAAAATGCCACATTCATGTAGAATAAACATGCAAATGTAACCAGGAGAAAAAAAGAAGCGTAAGATGGAGAAATCTTGGTTTGTTGCAATATCTGTACATTTTTTGTTTAGTAGCTATTTTACTTAAGTGATGCAATGATGAATGCATTTTATTTTGTCTGCTTTATTTCAGAATTTAGCATTTTTATTTAGTGAATGAGGACCTGAGTGATAAAGTAAATTACTTCAGTATTCTATTTCCTAGTAAAAGCCTGCCCTGGTGGAAGAGAAGGATAAAGCCATGACTACATCCCAAATGACCCATGTTTGATTAGCCGATGTGGTGCTTGATGACATGAGTAAGGATAATGGGCATGCGCTATTAATCTAGATCCATGGGGGAAGCCAGGGCATCCACCATTATGCTACATCCCTTGGGGAGGCCAGGTACTCACAGCAGAGGTGTTGAACTGTTGGTGATGGGGGACTGGGGGTTCTGCTTAGTTGCATGAGGAACTATGGGCAAAAGGCCATACAGACGAATGCATGCCAACTCCTGGATATGAAACAAGAGCATGCAATGGACAAGGAATTATTTATGCACTCGGTGACAGCGGTGTGATGCTGACCCAGGTACATCAGGTTTCTCATTGGCCCTGAAAAACTGGGTTGGGATTAGCCCAGGGTAGACTCAGATTAGCTTGGTAGATTCTACAGCTGAGGGGAGATTCTGGGAGATGTTGGTGAGCACCAGTGGGATGCCAAAACATTTTCAAAAAAGTTATTTTTGCAGTTCTGTGTGTGTGTGTGTGTGTGTGTGTGTGTGTGTGTGTGTGTGTGTGTGTGTCCGCACATGTGAATGCATATGTCTTTAAAGGTAAATGCCTGTGAGTATATTTGTGTAGGTTTATATATATATTTTATATATATATATATATATATATATATATATATATATATATATACATACACCTCACCATCCAGTAATAGAAAATGATTTGGCATAATGCTTAAGGTCTTTAGCTCACAAATGCAAAGTACAAGATGTCATTCTGACCTCTGGTTATTAACTAGACCTTTAGTAGTCTGCAGATTGATAGCCTAATACAAACCTATGAAAATATTTATCCCATGAAGCTTTCTTGGCTATGCAATTCACTCTTTTGTCAAGTGAATCCATAATTTCAATAGTGCCATCCACTTAACATGAATCTTTTGATTTATATTCCGTTGTAATAGCTTTTATAGCTCAGCTCCTAACATCAACACAAACTACTCTAATCTAACTTTGTGCATCTTAACTTTTTACAATATCCTAATAATTTTAACATCTTGATAAGCCCGATATTTATTTAATTTATTTATTTATTTATTTATTTATTTAATATTTGATTACTGGGTTGGTCTGACTGGGCAATCAGGTGACCCAGGGAGAAAAGCTTTCACATACAAGACAATCATAATAAAAATACAAAAGCTCCACATTACATGATAAAAATACAAAAGTCAGGGATGAGAACAAATTAATAGAGCAAACAAACAATAGAGCAAACAATAGTATATCATGACATAGTATGATGAGAAGTTACAGAAGTATACAATATATAGGGTGTACAGTAACAAAGCAGAAAATATAATGTATCTGATTAAGAAAGTGCAGTAATACTATATACAGTTATATACATACATTTAAAAATACAATTCGTTATGGTAGGTTTTTTTTCTATGTGTTTGACCTTTGAGTAGTGCCAGAGGAAGGTTTATATGAATGGTGGTAGTAGTGCTAGCCATGGTCAGCACAGTTACATTGCCAGATAAGCTTGAGGTGGGCTTTTAACTGGGTTTTAAAGATGGGACTGCTCCTTTGCATTCTGATATCTGGTGGAAGAGAAATCCAGATTTTGGCAACTGTGTAGGAGTACAGGATTTCACCAGGACTGTGTCTACACTTTGCTACTTCAAGAATTTACTCCTGACAAAAAATAAAAATGAAGTTCATTTTTAATCAGACTTATTACTGGAAAGGACCAAAAGTGTGTTTTCATGAGCAGTCATCCTTTCTTCATTTCTTCTGCAATACAAATGTGCATCTGGGAATATTTTTCTTATTCTTTGTGTGATCTAGAACTGTTTGTACAGAGACTTCCATGCAGGAATATCTTCCTAGACTTGATGCTATAACTTGCCAGTTAACAAATCCTCCTTCGAGCTACTTATTTACCCCCTTATATATTAAACCACACCAGTCCTGCATCATTTACCTACTGTCTCCATATCTTTAGCTTGCAACACACTGTGTCTAAAACTAATTAACCTTTTACCAACTGGAAACTCATATGTTCTGATATATACTCTACCACTTATAGGAGAAATGTCTCCAATTACTCTGTCAGACCAAACAATTCTAGTTGTACCATTCACCCCTTTATAATCAAGTTTCAAGTCATCAGGTAAATCATATTGTTAGGTCTAAAATATAGCTACACAACAGGACCTCCTCTCAGCTGCTCATGGTAAATAATGTTGTTTCTCTTGTTTTATAATTTCTTATACCAAACTCTCCCCCCATACAAACCTGTTTTACCAACCTCAAAATGCTGCAACCAGACTGATCATGTGTTTGGTGTGATCTTTTACAGTATGCTATATAAAGTCATTATAGTCTGCTTTATCACACAGTGATAATAATATAATATAATATTCCCATTACGAGTACCTTTTAAGATGTTCTGTATTGCCAGGAACCAACCCTATAACCTTTTACATGTAGCCTTATACCTGTGCATAAATAAATTATTTTAGTTAAAATGATTCATTATAGCATTTTGGATCAAGGGCATTTGTACTTCACTGTTCCCTTGATAACATCAGCTTATTTCATGAAATGTGTACCTTTTTACTATATCGTACAAAGCTTCTCATCATATTTTTATGGAGAAAATGACGGCTCTGGTGAAGTGGGTGGGGGCTACACGTCTTAGTTAACGCAACATCAGCTGAGATTGTGCAGTCTCAGGGAAAATTATGTAAATTGCTTAGCTGTGTGGTTAGCAGAATACAGGGCACTACCACCAAAATATTATTCACCTTTTTTCCTGACATAAACCTTCTACAAGCATTTTTATTACAGTCTTTAGAAAGTGAAGAACAAGGAAATGCATTAAAACAGCAGAGATAAATCCTGTTAACAGTTTGTAAGGCAGACAAGATTACATTATGTCATAATTGCTGAAGTGCAAAAAATGTACCAGTTCTTTTAAATGGGAGCAAATAAAATAAAATACGATTGCAGAAAGATAACAATGCAACTGTCTGAAGGATCCTGGTTAAACCGCATTTGTAAATATTCCACTTAAATGATTTTTTACTGTTACAGAGCCATTAGCAACTTCTGTCATTAGCTAGTGCCTTGTAAACTGATTGCCTGTCATTTGGCAGTATAATTTCTAGCATCTGTAAACACGTTTCAGGGAAATAGTAATAATAATATTTTATATTCCTGTTCTCTCCCATAGAGAAATGATTCCTGCTACTCACATATTCCTGAATGGGAAAAATAAATGGATTTGCTGTTGACATGTGCTTTACAGTTTATTCCTCTGTGTCATGCATATCCTTTTTTACATGTAGGTATCATGTCCAAATACATGCATATATCTCATGCATCTCCCTGTGTATTAATTATTAGGTGAGGCTTTCTGAGGTGAGACTATTCTGCGGTGGTGCAGTGGTAGCGTTGTTGCCTCACAGCAAGAGGTTCTCCCATTCGATTCTCGGCTGGAGTGCGGGAAGTGCCTTCTGTGTGGAGTATGCATGTCCTCCCCGCAGTTGGGTGGACGTTCGAAAGACATGCGTAAATGGGTGTCCCTTCGTTGAAGGTTGAATGTCAAGCTGGCACCTCAGCATTTGTGAAAATCTACTGCCAATCATTAGTGGACTGGAGTTCTGCTGTGTCGACCCCTAACCGGGAAAAGACAACAACATGTAGTGTTGCAAAGTGGCCCAGGTCAAAGCTGAAGATGATTCAGTGGCTAGGACTATTTCATTTACCCAGGTAACAAAGGAAATAAATAAATAAACAAACACACGCATACATTAATAAACAAGTAAATAGAAATAATGTTATGACTGCTTGGAAACGAACCAGAGAAAGGACTCATGACTGAAGAATCTTGATAATAACAGTTATACACTTCAGAGTAGCAAAATTAACTATTTTGGAAAGTGCTGGTTTTTGAATTTAAGCATTCGATGCTCCAATCTACTAGAAACCTAAGACATTCAGAAGGCATTTCTGAATTCTCAGGGTGATGGCGATGTTTGATTGACAGGGCAACAAGAACAGAATATACAGCGATAAGCACTTACAATTAATAACATCACAACTTCCTTACACTTTCAGACCTACCCTGCAAGGAGAGCTTGAGGGTTGCAATACATAGCTCAGACACTGAAGCATAAAGAAAAAAAATGCTTCTCTGCCTGTATCTTCATATCCTAAGCTCTGATATGAGTAACAGCTGATTTTTAGTGCCTGTTGAGTAGTGCTGAGATGAAGCAGAAGATGATTAAAAATCATTTACATTTTGGTAAACAGTTGTAACTAAATCAGAGCACAGGCACCAGAGATGACTTGAAAGTAGCCCGTCTCACTTACTAGAGCAGTGATGTGAGTAGGACAAGGAAGTTTTATATGACTGTAGCACAGAAAAATATCCTTCAGTGCATGACTACTAGAACTGAATTCATGCAAAAAGTCAGTTTTCTAAAAAGTTGAACCAACCAAAAATCGCTTGCATGAGGGATACACTCCCATGCCCCCCCTAAATTTCCATAACTAAACCTATGGTAGTAACATATATATATATATATATATATATATATATATATATATATATATATATATATATAAATATATGAACAAAATATTAACTTTGACAGTCATTGAACTTCAATATTATTCCACATAACATATCTAACAGTGCAGGGATTGCAGTCAGCATTCTAACTGCACAAAGTACCTGCAGGACACCATGCCAGGAATGGAATACCTGTAGGAATCCCATATTACTATACAGGCAGTGGCCATGAATGGAATACTGTAGGATGCCATGTTATAATACTGACTGTAGTCAGGAATAGGATACCTCGTGATGCCATGCTATAATGCATACAGTAGTCAGGAATGGGATACCTGTAGGATGCCATGATATAATACATGCAATAGTTATGAATGATTTACCTGCATGATGCCATGTTATAATACATGCAGTAGTTAGGAATGGGTTACCTTCAGGATACCATGTTATAATACATGCAGTAGTTGGGAATGGGATACCTGCAGGATGCCATGCTATAATATGTGCAGTAGTTAGGAATGGGATATCCGTAGGATGCCATGTTGTAATACATGCAGTAGTTAGGAATGGAATACCTACAGGATGCCATGCTATAATACATGCAATAGTTGGGAATGGGATACATCCAGGATGCCATGCTATAATGCATGCAGTAGTTAGGAATAGGATACCTGCAGGATGCCATGCTATAATATGTGCAGTAGTTAGGAATGGGATATCTGCAGGATGCCGTGCTATAATATATGCAGTAGTCAGGAATGGAATACATGCAGTATGCCATGCTATAATACATGCAGTAGCTGGGAATGGGCAAACTGCAGGATGCCATGCTATAATACATGCAGTAGTTGGGAATCAGATACCTGCAGGATGCTGTGCTATAATATATGCATTAGTCAGGAATGGAATAAGTGCACATGTTGTAATGCAGGCAGTAGTCAGGGAATACCTGCATGATGCCATGTTATAATTTAGTCAGTATTCAGGGACAGAATAACTGCATGATGCCATGTTATAATTTAGTCAGTATTCAAGAACAGAATAACTGCATGATGACTTGTTATAATTTAGTCAGTATTCAGGGACAGAATAACTGCATGATGCCATGTTATAATTTAGGCAGTATTCAGGGACAGAATACCTACATGATGCCATGTTATAACTTAGTCAGTATTCATGGACAGAATACCTGCATGATGCCATGTTATAATTTACGCAGTATTCAGGGACAGAATACCTACATGATGCCATGTTATAACTTAATCAGTATTCATGGACAGAATACCTGCATGATGCCATGTTATAACTTAGTCAGTATTCATGGACAGAATACCTGCATGATGCCTTGTTATAATTTAGTAAGTATTCATGGACAGAATAACTGCATGATGCCATGTTATAATTTAGGCAGTACTCAGGGACAGAATACCTACATGATGCCATGTTATAACTTAGTCAGTATTCATGGACAATACCTGCATGATGCCATGTTATAATTTAGTCAGTATTCATGGACAGAATAACTGCATGATGCCATGTTATAATTTAGGCAGTATTCAGGGACAGAATACCTTCATGATGCCATGTTATAATTTAGTCAGTATTCATGGACAGAATACCTGCATGATGCCATGTTATAACTTAGTGAGTATTCATGGACAGAATAACTGCATGATGCCATGTTATAATTTAGTCAGTATTCAGGGGCAGAATACCTGCATGATGCCATGTTATAATTTAGGCAGTATGCAGTGACAGAATACCTGCATGATGCCATGTTATAACTTAGTCAGTATTCATGGACAGAATACCTGCATGATGCCATGTTATAATTTAGTCAGTATTCAGGGACAGAATACCTGCATGATGCCATGTTATAATTTAGTCAGTATTCATGGATAGAATACCTGCATGATGCCATGTTATAATTTAGGCAGTATTCAGTGACAGAATACCTACATGATGCCATGTTATAACTTAGTCAGTATTCATGGACAGAATACCTGCATGATGCCATGTTATAATTTAGTCAGTATTCAGGGACAGAATACCTACTTGATGCCATGTTATAACTTAGTCAGTATTCATGGACAGAATACCTGCATGATGCCATGTTATAATTTAGGCAGTATTCAGTGACAGAATACCTACATGATGCCATGTTATAACTTAGTCAGTATTCAGGGACAGAATACCTGCATGATACCATGTTATAACTTAGTCAGTATTCATGGACAGAATACCTGCATGATACCATGTTATAACTTAGTCAGTATTCATGGACAGAATACATGCATGATGCCATGTTATAATTTAGTCAGTATTCAGGGACAGAATACCTACATGATGCCATGTTATAAGTTAGTCAGTATTCATGGACAATACCTGCATGATGCCATGTTATAATTTGTCAGTATTCAGGGACAGAAAACCTGCATGATGCCATGTTATAATTTAGTCAGTATTCAGGGACAGAATACCTGCATGATGCCTTGTTATAATGAAGTCAGCGTTCAGGGACAGAATACCTGCATGATGCCATGTTATAATTTAGTCAGTATTCAGGGACAGAAAACCTGCATGATGCCTTGTTATAATGAAGTCAGCGTTCAGGGACAGAATACCTGCATGATGCCATGTTATAAGTTAGTCAGTATTCATGGGCAGAATACCTGCATGATGTATTGTTATTATTTAGTCAGTATTCAGGAACAGAATACCTGCATGATGCCATGTTATAATTTAGGCAGTATTCAGGGCAGAATATCTGCATGATGCCATGTTATAATTTAGTCAGTATTCAGGGACAGAATACCTACATGATGCCATGTTATAAGTTAGTCAGTATTCAGGGACAGAATACCTGCATGATGCCATGTTATAATTTAGTCAGTATTCAGGGACAGTATACCTACATGATGCCATGTTATAATTTAGGCAGTATTCAGGGACAGAATACCTACATGATGCCATGTTATAATTTAGTCAGTATTCAGAGACAGAATACCTACATGATGCCATGTTATAATTTAGGCAGTATTCAGGGACAGAATACCTACATGATGCCATGTTATAATTTAGGCAGTATTCAGGGACAGAAAACCTACATGATGCCATGTTATAAGTTAGTCAGTATTCATGGACAATACCTGCATGATGCCATGTTATAATTTGTCAGTATTCAGGGACAGAAAACCTGCATGATGCCATGTTATAATTTAGTCAGTATTCAGGGACAGAATACCTGCATGATGCCATGTTATAATTTAGTCAGTATTCAGGGACAGAAAACCTGCATGATGCCTTGTTATAATGAAGTCAGCGTTCAGGGACAGAATGCCTGCATGATGCCATGTTATAATTTTGGCAGTACTCAGGGACAGAATTCCTACAGGATCAGGAAACTTATACCTGCAGGATGTCATGCTGGGTTTGCATATTTAAGTTCGTGAGGTATGGAGGTTTGCCCCTTTCCAAAAAACAAGAAAAAATTAGTTTTTCATCATTATAGTTTTCTGGCATATTTTTTTTTCTTGTTCTTTTGGAATGTCAACCTCTCATAGAAGAGTAACCTAGCAACAATGCATTCCTACGTCATGGAGTGCAGTGTCCTGTTCTGGAGTTCCTACCTCTGCAAGAGCATTATCATTGTATGTAGAACAAATATAATCGATGGAACAAGAAGAAAAGGTTGCTGTCAGAGTACCTCTCTAGCCATCTTTAAGAGGAACCTGGATGACTGGATGGGAAACATAAAATATACCCCTGGGATCACACCTGTGTCTGTAATGGACAGGAAAAACAGGTGCTGACTTTGTGGGAACATGGGTAAAGTTTTTGGCTAGGCTTATAAGGGCCCTCTTGGCCAATAGCCTAGTTTCATCACATGAACCTCTGAAGCATTGTACTGAAACAAAAGAGTAGTTTTGTTGTACAGACATTGCTTTGTTTCTTAAACTAAATTTAAATTAGGATAAAAATACAAGTGTTATTTACTCATTGCAGTTGCTGAGCTATTATAATGCCAGATCATGAAAATAAAATTCCGTTACCTTCTCAGCCCCATAAAACTCTGATATATTCTACCAACAATGCATTCCTACAGGATGGAGTGCAGTGTCCTGTTCTGTAGTTCCTGCCTCTGCAAGGGCATTCTCAGTGTACATAGAACAAGTATAATTGACAGCACAAGATGAAAAGGTTGCTGGCAAATTTTTAATGTACAGTAAGTTACTACATCCATTAACTTCAACAATCTTATCAGGAGGAAGACTGCATTATCGCCTTCAGAAGCCATGGAGATCACTACACTACACTACTGAAAAAGGGCTAAATAGAAGGAATACATAGATTCCTTTCCAACACATGCAAAATGTTAAAGTTCAAAAATCCCCTAGAACAAATTGCAGAAAGTAAATGTTCTCTACCTAATATCTAACAAACTAAATCCCAGCCATATATACTCAGATGTCTCAGCCATTTCACAAAAAGCTGGTTCTTCTCTGTTTTTACATACAAGTGTCCCTTTCCTCTCCATTTTATTAGGGTATTCTATTGTAGCATAGGTCATACTAAATTCATGCTATGAGTTTGCAAACTCATGTCTAAGCATACGTTTATAGATGTACGTATGTATACATTCTGAGTTATTACATTTAGCATATCCTGAAAATAATTCATTGCTTCTATTCCAAGTCAGTAATTACTTGCCCACCAGGGGTTACAACAAACTTGTTTTAAAAGAATATTGGCATATTATATTTAGAATGGAATTCAACTAAAATTGTCCCAGTAGTAACTGCTTTAAATTATAGCATCCGTAGTTTTTTTGAAACAGTTGAAAATAATTTGTTTCAAATGTTCAAGCCAAAGGAAGGCAAATGCACTTCAGAAAAATGTGTTCAACTTGGAACCTTGTCATCAGTCATATTGCAGGTGTCTATGTTTGTGTAATATTGCACAAGTTTCAGAACAGACTGTGATCCAGCATGTCTTAGGACTGCCAGCTAAAGCAGTGTGTGTTTGTGTGAGCTGAGGTTTTTCTGACATGTTATATTTCAGAAAGGCGTGAATTGTTTTCAGATGTTCATCCACTTCTAAATCTGACTAATCTCAGCAATCAGTACTCCATGTGATTCATCACAGCAGCATTGCTGTGATAGTCGGGACTCCTTTACAATGAGTGCTGTTTAATTCTCTGATATCCATATTATAATTGTAGTAAGATGATGTCTCATGATTATTGTCTGATTGTGAGGGATTGCATGCACTTGGCTTTGCCTCATGCCTCAGCATGCATATAGGATGTGAGGTTATCTAGTCATAACACCACAAAATAGGGTAATTTTCCTCCATTGCAGAATGTAAAAAAAAAAAGAAAGAAAATGACCCTTCATGGCAGCTGCTGAAACTATGGTATGTGATAGTCAAGATAGCCTTCCACCTCCCATCTTGTGCCCTGGTAATGAGCACTTCAGCTTGCTATAATAGTTAATAACGTACCTTTTGAGATTTGAAGTCTCACTGTATTGTGTATATAGAGACATAGATACAGTATTTATGAACATCTAGGAGGGTCATAGAGTTTAGGCAGCTGATAAAGTAGGATTTCTGAACTTTGCTGTCTAGTCAGTTCTGAATGCAGCACTGTGTCTGAATCAAATAATTTTATTGCTGCTTTAAAAATTGTGATGGATGGTTTGTGACTGAAAACTTGTACTATATGAAAATATTAATAGTCTGCAATGAGGATGACAACCGCTAGTATGAACATCGCTGAATTCGGTTTTACAGCCTTTATGTGTAGTTGCTATGGAGAAGTTTGCCATTTTCTCAGGTGCAGTGATATCAGAGTTGATTATTCTGCACTAGGGGATGTTGGCAGTGCTGATCCTCAAATAAAAGTCAACTTAGATTTTGTTTCAAATTGACTTTTTAATTCAAGGTAAACTCAGACTGGTGTGATTCACACAATTGACTTGGAATCAAACAAATGACATGCAGTATCTGGTATCTAACTGACATTTCATTTTGGGACACCACACATATCAACAAACCAACAAAGAGTGAATAAATTGCCTGTGGTTTAAAGCAGCAGTCTCAGCAAGAGTACACTGATTCAATATGACAAGGCCACTGAAACAAAATCAGAGAATCCAGGTGTACATTTACATGAAACCTGTAGTTTCTCTGAATTTTATACTTTCAAGCATATTAAAAAATCTGAAGTCAGAGAGACTGACAGATTTAGCTACACTTAGCACAGTCACTAAGGACACACATTAAGGACAGAAAGACCAAATGTACAAAGCAGTAAGGCCCCAAAATCAGGTATGCAGATATGGTTGACACACTCTATAGTGTTGCATGCATTAGTTTTATACCTACTTGCCAAAAAAGATGTAATCTAAAGAGATACATGTATTAAAAAAACATGACCTGTTGGTTTTCTTTCATGAAATTCTGAATGTTTCTTTGGATCAGTTATCTACAGATGAATGTAAATGTTATATCATTTGAATGTGACACAATGTTGTCTCTGTAAGTATCCTTAGGGTCACAGGTTCATAAGTGTGTACTAGGCTAATGGCCCTGGAGTCTTTATAAGCCTAGCCCATAGGATTACCCTGGCATCATGCCACCTGACCTTAGTTCCCAGTGCCTCTGTCGAGTAGAGCCACTGGAGTGATCCCCAAGGTGAACTTTCTATTTCCCATCCACTCATCAAGATTTCTCTTTAAGATGGCCAGTGAGGTGGCCTGCTTGATGTGTACGGTAAGTCTATTCCATAGCATGGCCAATCTTTGGGTTATAAACCTGTCCCTCCAGCACGTTCTGTTGATTGTGGTAATGAGGTTGAGGTCTCTGGAGCATGTGGTGTGGAGGGATTGGGATTTCTTGAGATGTAGCATTTCTAACAGAGCTGGATCAGACATGGCTTTGCAAGTCAGGCAGAGATCGCCTCTAAGTAGGCAATATGAGACAGAGAATAGCTGGAGTCTTTTGAGTCTGTCCATGTAGGACATTTAAGGCCTAGGATCCTCTTTGTGAGGTACTTTTGTGGCCTTTCCAGCTGTTTGAATGTGACGCACTATTGTCTCCACAAGTATCTTTTGAATGTGATGCACTGTTCTCTATAAGTATCCTTTGAATGTGATGCACTGTTCTCTATAAGTATCCTTTGAATGTGATGCATTGCTGTTTCTATAAGTATCCTTTGAATGTCACACACTGTTGTTTCTGTAAGTATCCTTTGAATGTGATGCAATGTTTTCTCTATAAGTACCCTTTGAATGTGACATACTGTTATCTCTATGAGCTATTCATTGTCTGAGGATGGATATGGGGGCAATTTCTCCCATGTTAGGTGGTTGGGGATTGTTGGGGAACATGTTGCAGCAAGTTTAGAGTTTTGCTACTTTGTTTAAAAGCTGCACATTTGGCATTGTAAATCAGAGAAATTTATTTACTCCAAGTTAGAACATGTAAGCATCAAGGATGCTGTTGGTGGTTAGTACATGTAAGTATCAGGGCTGGGGTTGGTAGTTAGTACAGGTAAGTATCCAAGTTGAGGTTGGTAGTTAGTACATATAAGTATCAAGGCTGGGGTTGGTAGTTAGTACATATAAGTATCAATGCTGGGGATGGTAGTTAGTACATATTAGTATCAAGGTTGGGGTTGGTAGTTAGCACATATAAGTATCAAGGCCTGAGTTGGTAATTAGTGCATATAGGTATCAAGACTGAGGTTGGTACTTAGTGCACGTATCAATGTTGAAGTTGGTAGTTTGTACATATAGGTATCAAGGCTGGAGATGGTAGTTAGTACATATTAGTATCAAGGTTGGGGTTGGTAGTTAGTACATATAAGTATCAAGGCTTGAGTTGGTAATTAGTACATATAGGTGTCAATACTGAGGTTGGTACTTAGTGCACGTATCAGTGTTGAAGTTGGTAGTTAGTACATATAAGTATCAATGCTGGGGATGGTAGTTAGTACATATTAGTATCAAGGTTGGGGTTGGTAGTTAGCACATATAAGTATCAAGGCCTGAGTTGGTAATTAGTACATATAGGTATCAAGACTGAGGTTGATACTTAGTGCACGTATCAATGTTGAAGTTGGTAGTTAGTACATATAAGTATCAATGCTGGGGATGGTAGTTAGTACATATTAGTATCATGGTTGGGTATGGTAGTTTGTACATACTAGTATCAAGGCTGGGGTTGGTAGTTAGTGCATATAAGTATCAAGGCTGGGGATTGGTAGTTTGTATATATAGGTATCAAGGCTGGAGATGGTAGTACATATTAGTATCAAGGTTGGGGTTGGTAGTTAGTACATACTAGTATCAAGGCTGGGGTTGGTAGTTAGTGCATATAAGTATCAAGGTTGGGGTTGGTATTTAGTATATGTAAGTATGAAGGCTGGGGTTGCTAGTTGGTACATATAAGTTTGAAGCTTGGGGTTGGTAGTTAGTACATGTAAGTATCAAGGCAGAGATTGGCAGTTTGTATATATATATATATAAGTATCAAGGCAGAGGTTCACTGCGGTGGTGATGCTGCGGTAGCGTTGTTGCCTCACAGTTAGACATTGCCCGTTCGATTCTGAGTTAGAGCATCTTCTGTGTGGCAACATGCGTGAATGGGCGTTCTTTCGTTGAAGGTTGTGCGTTAGGCCCGGCAAGCCAGCATGTAAAAATCTACTGCCAATCATTAGCGGACCGGAGTTCCGCTGTGGCGACCCCTAACCGGGAAAAGCCAAAAGACACAAACAAACAAATCAAGGCAGAGGTTGGTAGTTAGTACATAATAGTATCAAGGCTGGGGTTGGTAGTTAGTACATATTAATATCAAGGCTGGGTTTGGTAGTTAGTACATATTAGTATCAATGTTGGGGTTGCTAGTTAGTACATATAAATATCAAGGCTGGGGTTGGTAGTTAGTACATGTAAGTATCAAGGCTAGGAGGTTGCTAGTTAGTACATATAAGTATAAAGTCTGGGGTTGGTAGTTAGTACATGTAAGTATTAAGGCTGGGGTTGCTAGTTAGCACATATAAGTATGAAGGCTGGGGTTGGTAGTTAGTGAATGTAAGTATCAAGGCAGAAATTGGCAGTTTGTACATGTAAGTATCAAGGCTGGGGTTGCTAGTTGGTACATATAAGTTTGAAGCTTGGGGTTGGTAGTTAGTACATGTAAGTATCAAGGCAGAGATTGGCAGTTTGTATATATATATATAAGTATCAAGGCAGAGGTTGGTAGTTAGTACATAATAATATCAAGGCTGGGGTTGGTAGTTAGTACATAATAATATCAAGGCTGGGGTTGGTAGTTAGTACATAATAATATCAAGGCTGGGGTTGGTAGTTAGTACATAATAATATCAAGGCTGGGGTTGGTAGTTAGTACATGTAAGTATCAAGGCTAGGAGGTTGCTAGTTAGTACATATAAGTATAAAGGCTGGGGTTGGTAGTTAGTACATGTAAGTATCAAGGCTGGGGTTGCTAGTTAGCACATATAAGTATGAAGGCTGGGGTTGGTAGTTAGTGAATGTAAGTATCAAGGCAGAGATTGGCAATTTGTACATATAAGTATCATGGGTGGGGTTGGTAGCTAGTACGTTAGTATCAAGGCTAGAGATTGTAGTTAGTACATGTAAACAACAAGCCAGAGGTTGGCAGTTTGTACATATAAGTATCATGGGTGGGGTTGGTAGCTAGTACGTAAGTATCAAGGCTGGAGATTGTAGTTAGTACATGTAAACAACAAGCCAGAGGTTGGCAGTTTGTACATATAAGTATCATGGCTGGGGTTGGTAGTTAGTACGTAAGTATCAAGGCTGGAGATTGTAGTTAGTACATGTAAACAACAAGCCAGAGGTTGGCAGTTTGTACATATAAGTATCATGGGTGGGGTTGGTAGCTAGTACGTAAGTATCAAGGCTGGAGATTGTAGTTAGTACATGTAAACAACAAGCCAGAGGTTGGCAGTTTGTACATATAAGTATCTAGGCTGGCGTTGGTACATCCTCATGGAGAGGGGAAGAGATATCGCATATTGCAGAGATATCGCATCTTGCTGCATCACATTTTAAACATTTTTGCTTTCTTTAGCAGAGTTAACATTCATAGTTATGAAGAATGGATGGATTAATGGAGAACTTTAGTCACAAGCTTTAAAAATTCAGCTGCTAAACTAATGGAGATTAATAGTAATTCTTTGGCTAGGAAAGGTACCGAGATATATCTTGTTTCCAATTGAAAATGAGAAATACAGAAACTTAATTTACCCTTGTTCAAACAATTTGCAAGAGAGGTTAAAACAGATGCAATGTTGTCTTGAAAAATCGCACCTTCTTGTTACCTGACAATTGCATTGCCATGATATATGAACTGTTATTTGTAACTCAGCTTACATCAATGCAAATATGCCTTTGTCACGGAATGCTTTTTTACAGACACTTTTTAATACTTGTTTCACCTAAATCATCACAGCACCTTTTCTGTTATAGCTGCATATTGGATACTTTTCCTGAATTAATTAGTGATGGTATTTATATTCTTTTTACTGTGACATAGGGTATGACCTTTTTAGCCAGTTACTAAACATGTACTACTGTCATGCACATAAAAAGGCTTGCCAAAATCAAAAAAATGTAATTAACTTAGAATACCATACACTCTCGAAGGCCAAATACTTCCTCATCAGTTTTAGCTAAAATCCTTATTATAAACTACCAACAGAAACGATATTTTAAGAAACTATTTTTCTTCACATTTTTCTGCATTCCTTCTAGTAGCACATCAGTATGGATTTCCTTGTAGACCAGTGCAGTGCCAAATTGTCCACAACAGTAGGTGGGTACCTTTCCCATAAATGTGGGTATATAAACAACCACATTGAATGCATTGGCATGGTATTTTAATTAAAGAAAAATTACAAATTGAAATTCAGTTAACACAGCCTCTCATCACTAAGGTCGTACAGGAGGCCATTGAATGACAAATAGATTGTTCATGCACAGATAAGTAGACAGGTCCAGCCATTCCTTGCCAGAATGGTTTGTTGGTCAGATAACGCAGAATTAAGCCAGAATTTCTGTTGGTTAGGCCACCAGCCAACATGTAGTTAATGAATAAACACTGAGTAGTATTCTAAGTCAATTGAAGGAAAAGAGATAGAGGTATTCCTGATGCTTATAAGTGACCATATCAAAGACAAGACTTGGATATCCTGAGCCAGTTTACCAACTGCTTCATGTACACAGATGACCCTCTATTAATAACTCATGCTAGTAGAGAGTTTGAGAGAAGTATCTACTCCAAGAATCTTGAAACCCTGCTCTCTAGCACTCAAAGCAGTAGCACTAAAGAGGTTCTCATCTCACCCACCACTACTCATGCACATAGTACCACTACTCATACACATAGTATGCATCCAACACATCAATCAACATACATGGATGTTCTCTCAAAAATGTTACTAAAACACCAGAGACTTCCAAAACACAAGACTGTTATAACTAACACAGTTCCCACAGTGCCAAAGACACATAGCAACACCAGTGTCACCTGCCAAGCCCGTAAGGTGTAACACTCATAAACCAAATTTTCTTGTCATTAGAGACTCCATAGTGAGACACAGGGATGTCCCATTCAACATGTTAGATAAGGAGAAAGTCACAGTCAGCTGCCTGTCTAGTGCCAAAATTCATCAGATCACACATGCACTCAGGTCTCTAGGCAACAACTACCATTATGACTGTCATAGTTCATGTTGGAGTGAATGACCTGAGATGTACCTCACAGGACTATATGAAGAGAGACATGATTGAGCTTTCTGAATATGAGTCTCAGGCAGGTATGTCCCTAGCCTTGAGCAGCATACTACCCTCACCTAGAATGATGCCACATTATAAAAAAAAATATTGATTTCAACAATTGGCTCAATTTTTGGTGTAATTTCAAGGAGATCCAGTTCCTGTCTGCCTGGGAAACCATGGTCGACAAACCTCGCTGCTTTGCCAGAGATGGTTTGCACTTGGCACTCCTCATCTTTTGGCTGCTGGGAAAAGTTCTTGCCTTTCTTATAGTGCCTTTTAAGGCAAAGTCTTAAAAACAACATTATCGACATGAAATTAACCAACCAAAACAAAATAAGGGTCATGGTGCTAAATGCTAGTAGCTTAAACCAAAAACTGCACTTCCTGGAAGCACTTCTGTCACTAGAAGATGTAGATGTTTGTGCAGTCACATAAACCTGGTTTAAGGCTTCAGAAAGTACCCCAGCCCTGCAAGGCTACAATGCCTTCCACACCTTTAGACCACAAAATGAACATGTGAAAACCAAAGGATGCAGTGTTTCAGTCTATATTAGAGATAAATTCATCTCCCGTCTAGTTAGACTGGACAACTCCATGGAGTTACTCCAGGTCCAGGTTGCAGTGGGTAACACCCCCCCATTCAAGTCCTAGCCAGTTATAGATCCCCCTCCATAGGTCACAACACCCACAAAGCCTACTTAACCAAACTGAAGACAATCCAAATTTTACCAAACACACTGGTAATGGAGGATTTCAATTATCACACCATCAGCTGGGAAACATACTCTAGCCCAAACTCGCTAGCACAAGAGTTCCTTGACTTTGTGAATTCAAATGCCCTGGAGAAAATTATCCATACCCTGACAAGAGGAACAGACATTCTAGATCTGTTCCTCACCAACATCTTAAACAGGTGCACTGCTGCAACTGTTGGACCCTTATTAGATAAAACTGGCCACAGATCAGTCACCTTCAAACTGATGCTAACAGTAGAACTCACAAAGTGTGAAATCAGACTAAAAAACTTCACCAAGGCAAACAATACCATCCTAGGTGAAGGTGTAAATGCATTCCAAGCCCCAACCCAAGCTGAAAGTGGTTACTATGCCAAAGCTTACACTAAAGCCCTGTACAATCACTTGCATAAGTGTATAAACTCGGCTGTACAAGATAGATTCAAAGCCAGACCCCCAAGTAAAATCAAGCTGCCATGGTGGGCTTCCAGCATCAACAAACTCTACAATAAATACAAAAGGTTGCTGTCCAAGAAAACAAAGACAAGGACCCAACAATAGAAAAGCACCCCCGTCAGCATAAACAGGCAAATAAGACAACTTGTCAAATCCCCCAAGAGCTCCTTTGAGAGAAACCTAGCAAGTACTGCCAAGGATAACCATAAGGTCTTTTACAGCTACATACATAACCTAAACAGTAGGACCCAAATATGTGCAGAACTGGTGGCCAATGGCATTGCACACACTGACAACACAGAGATAGCAAACCTGGATAGGTTTGGCAAAAATTTCACTCCTTTATCCCCTCCTAACTTACAAAAACCCTCCCCCAAACTCCCCCCACCCCACCTTACATATCTGAAGAGCAGGTCCTCAAAGCCTTGTTTAAGGCAAAGAACATGGCATCTATGGGACCAGATGACTTCCCAGGCTGTCTGCTAAACTGGCTAAAACATGAACTGGCATCACTACTAAGTACCCTTTCAATCATAGCCTAACCACAGGTTTTGTTCTTGCAGAATGGAGAACAGCTACAATTATTCTCCTCCACAAAGGTGGCCTAGCAACAGAACCAGGGAATTACAGACCCATAAGCCTGACCAGCCTCATCTGTAAGGCCATGGAACATATCATTATGGACGTCATAAATAGACATAAGTGACAGCCAAACCCTGGATCCTACCCAATTCAGCTTCATGAAGGGCAGATCTTGCCTGTTAAACCTGGCAGATTTCTTTGAAAGTATGACCAGGTCAGTGCTGGGCCCCCTTCTGTTTGGTATATACTTCTTAGAAGTTCAGGTCAAAACTAAAGGGTTGTGGCTGACCACGTTTTCAGACAAGTGCAAACTAGGAGCAAGCATTGAATCCCCAAATGATGCCAGTAGTGTCTCACACAGATGAGCGACTGGTGCATTAATCAGGGTCTCAAACTAAATGCAAAGAAATGCATTATCATTCCCTTTGGCACAAATAATGTCTCTTCACACTGTCAAATCAACCATGAGTGGAAAGGGACCTGGGATTGCAGGTTGACTGCGACTTTAACTTCGACCACCACATGTCCTCCATTGTAAGGAAAGCTTTCCATGTAACTCACTTGATTAGTAAAGGCATTGCCTTGAGAGCAAAAGAGATTATAGCTCCCATATACTTGGCACTTATCTGGCCCATAATTGAGTGTAATGCCCCATTTGGTATGTAACGTACTAAGCACCTGCAGTAGTTAGACAGACCTCAGAGGTTTGTAACAAAGAAGATTAAGGGACTCCAGGATGTGACTTACATGGACTGACTAAAGTCCCTTTCACTATACTCCATATTGTATAGACTTCTTAGGGGAGACTTATGCCTGGCCTACAGAACAACTCAAGACCCAAACCTAATGAACTTACTACATATCTGTAAATCAAATGGGTTTAGCGCTACCCATTCCAGGGCCTTAAATATGGCCTGCGACTTAAATTGGGCTTGCTGGAGGGACAGATTTATCAGCCAGTGACTGCCACGTCTTTGGGACAGGCTACCAATTGATGTGAAGCAGGGCACCTCTATGACACTGTACAAAAGAAACCTGAACAAGTGGATGTGACATTGACATTCTTACTGGGGATAGCCCCCACAATCCTCCTAGACATGGGCAGTCATCACTAAATGCAATCTTGGGTATTAACTAGTACTTATACAGTATTACATTGGGTTGAAACGGCTAGGCTTAAAATGACCTCCAGGTCGATCGTCTAGTAATCTCCTATGATCCTTTGATCCTGTGAGACAGTGCTTGGCATAATTGGCAGATCAATAAAAATTATGAAAACTAACAAACCTATACACAGCTACATAACCTGGCCAAAGCATAAGTCATCTCAAACAAAATACATAGGTTCATAGGCAAGTGCTAAGCTATCTGCCCTTGTGGGCCATTTTAAGCCTAGATAATTTCCCTTCCAAAGGTGAGAATCAAACCTTGTACCTTGTGAGTGTGAGGTTAGCACCATAATCATTATACCAATCCCCAACCCAGCAATAAGATTTAAGCAGCCAATCTGAAAAATCCTAAGCTTTCTGGATCACCATTATTAACCTCTTATACCCTTGTAAACCCTCCTGACCTAATCCATTCCCATCTGAAACAAACTCTAATATTAACAACTACTTTATTATCACTATAAAGCCACTAATTGCTTCTTCCAGCCATTCAGCTCAACCAATTGCCAGCCCCTCTTTTCCTGCAGCCTGCTTATTCTCCCTAAAACATGTATCTACTACCATCATGAGTAAACTACTGCTCAAATTGAAAACAACCACTCCAGCCCTAGATAATCTGCCTCCCTCCTGAATATTTAAAAATTGTAGCTGATGATGACATTAACTGACCCATCCCTGAATCACACATACCAACATCTTGAAAACAATCCTACATTTTACCTTTACACTAGTGATGGCACTCAGCTGACCTGTCTAACTAGACGCTTATAGTCACCCTCTGTCCCAAAATGAAAGTCTAAGAGAACTGCATTCACACACAGCTAGAACAATGTTTCACTGAAAATAATCTTCTGTCGCCCTCCCAAAATAGTTTTCTCCCCTACCACGGTACCATTACAGTTCTATTTTCTTTCCTTAGCATAGTACGGCTGCAAAGGAACAAGAGACAAGTAGTTTCCTCAGTCTTTCTTGACCTCTGCAGGTAAAAACCCTTTGAGACTGCTGCACATATTATGTTCCTCGCTAAACTTACCAAGCTTTCTTCCTGTTACTATTGCAGTACCCCAGGGTTTATGGACCACTCCGGTTTAGTATTTTCATTAATAACCTTGGCTCCTCCAGCAACAACGTTACTGAACTTGGATATGCTAATGACTCTTACCTGTGCTGCTCACCAATGCATTTCAGCTTAATACCTTAACCCAAGAAGAATTCAGTTGCACTGAAACCAGGGTTGCCAGATTTCCAGCACCCCAGGTAGGGACAAAAAAAAAGAAGGTCTCTCATGGCAAGTGAAGACCAAAAAAAAAAAAAAAAAGTCTTCGTCAACTGAAGACCAAAAAAAAAAACAGAGTTCCACATTAAAGAACTGAGCTCACTCAGTAGCTCTGCACTAAACACGGAGCTTCTCGTGTTTAGTTTCGCATTCAACAAGAGAAGCTCCGTTTTTAGCGATTTTTGATTGGCCCATATACCGGCATATGGGCCAATCAAAAATCGCTAAACACGGAGCTTCTTGTGTTTAATGTGGAACACAAGAAGCTCCGTGTTTAGCAATTTTTGATTGGCCCGTATGCCAGGTATACGGGACAATCAAAAAAAAAAAAACAAACAAACAAACAAAGCGGAGGCTGGCCGGGATTTTAACCGGCAGGGCGGGACTCGGGATCAGGCTGCTGATCTCGGGACAGTCCCGCCCAAATAGGGACGTCTGGCAACCCTGACTGAAACACACCTTAAATGTTCCAAACAACTCCTAAACCCCAAAAAAACAAAATGTATGCTTTTTGCCACTCCAAATAACTCAAGCCATACAGTACAAACCTGCAAAACCTTAGCACTATTCGGATTAGCACCAGCCTTCCTCTATGCTGCCTAATTGATACTAAACTACAAATAACTGCGAGTATAACAAGCAGATTATAACCTCTCCCACTAGGATCAATAAACCAACCAATAGGGGAAGTATCCTAGACTGGATTTTAGTCAATAACCAATCCCAACTGTACACAGCCGGGACTCTCCCTGATGACCTTAGTGATCACCTACTAACCTATGTCATAAAACACAAGGCAGGCACCACCCCCACCAGACCAAATACAAAACACTAAGAAACAGGAAGAGCTTCAACCCTGCTATTTTCTTAAATGAATTAAAGGAAGTTGACTCGTCAAAACTAAAAAATTATATCATTAGAAGAGGCCATAGCATATTTTAACACTAAATTCCTAAGTATCCTTGATTCCCATGATCCAGCATGTACTATAAAAACTAAATCAAACCCAGCACCATGGCTCACAAAGGATACCAAGTCAAAAATCAAAACTAGAAACAGAGCCTGGGCCAGCTGGCTATCAACTAAAGCCCCACTAGACCATTTAATATACCGCCAACTCAGGAATGAAACAAAAAAAAAAATCTATCCTACTAGATAAAAAAAGCTACTACCAAACCTTCTAAATAAACATCAAAACAACCCTCAAAAGTTTTGGGCAGGCTTAAATCAGCTTCTTCATCCAGGTCAGTCTACCACTCCCACCCCTGCAAACCTCACCCATAATTCCCCAGAGTCCATAGCTGGCACCTATAACTTTTTCACTGAAACAATCCAATCCCTAGCAAATCAACTAACCCCACAAATCTCAACCCCAGCTCCAATCCGCCCAGTAATCATCCCCAATTTAGCTTCCAGCCCGTTTCCACCATTTTTATCAAAACACTGTTAAAAAGACTAAAACCTACTACCCTCTCTGCCGACCTCCTCCGTGCAGAGTACCTACAAATAGCTGCAGAGGCCATTGCATACCCCATATCTATACTGATCAATAGAACCTTATACGAAGGTACTAGTCCCTCCCTATGGAAAATATCCCACGTCATCCCACTCCATAAAGGCGGACGTTCCACAGAATTATCCAACTATAGACCCATTGCCATTCTTTCCCCACTAGCCAAAATAATGGAGAAAAGCATACACAAGCAACTAATTCAATACCTTATACAGAATGACGTACTGTCCAACTCCCAGCATGGCTTCAGGCCACATCACAGCACCACCTCTGCCCTTCTTTCCTTTACTAATGCCATAAACCAAAACAGGAATGACAATAGGCTATCCTCTGCCCTCTTTCTTGACCTATCAAAAGCCTTTGATATGGTCAACCATGAACTCCTCATTCTCTCTCTAAAGTCAGTTTCTCCGAACAAACAATCCAGTGGTTCCAAACCTACCTGATTGGCAGACAACAGGCTGTATTATGGCAGGATAAATTATCCAGCCAGCTACCTCACACTCTTGGTGTCCCTCAAGGCTCCATACTAGGACCACTACTCTTCTCTATTTTCATCAACAACCTTCACACTGCTATCCTTAAAGCTACCTGCATTCAATACGCAGATGATTCCACTCTCATCTGCTCAGCCACCTCCCCATCTGACCTGCAAATCTTAACCCAAAACACATTTAACACTATTGAAAACTGGCTCTCCAACCAACGTCTACTGCTGAACCCCAGTAAAACTAAACTTCTGCTCTTGTTCCACCCCATTTTCATTCACTGTTACATCCAACAATGGTACCACTATCTCCCCAGATACCCATACGAAGCTTCTATGGGTTATTATAGATAATCTTAAATTTTACCTACAGGTCAACAAAACCATACAGACCATCAGTAAGAAGCTTGGATGTCTGTATAGAAACAAGTCATTTTTAACTCCACTGGCTAGAATTGCAATCACCCGGTCACACCTACTCTCTACTCTTATTTATGCCTCTCCTGTACTCTCAAACCTTAATAAATCTGAACTGAATAAGCTCTCCCATAGCTACAACCATATTGCCAGATTTGCACTGGCACCACCTATAGAACCCATCACTGCCAGAACCTGAAACAACTAGAGTGACTAGAACTTCCCAGCTTAATTTAACTAAATCAACTCTTAATAGCCCACAAAATTCTTTACCACCCTGAGGTTACCCCCTCACTCATAAATATTATAAAGCCATACAAAAACTTGAGGTCAATAAAACAATTATAGATCTGCTAACAAACTATTGGTCCAAACCTACAAAGCTAATAACTCAGCTGGTGAATCCCTGTTTGCCAACTTTGTTGGCAAAAGCTGGAATGTTCTGCCAAACTATATAACCCTCTAATCCTCCATAAGTCTCTTCAAAAAAAGTATCAAATAGTATTTCAAAGTGAACTGGCTTTGTCCATGTACCAACCCTGATTAAGCTATAAAATGAAATCATATCTGAATAATATCTTAACTGAGCTACATATTGTACCAGTCTGATGTGTTTTGCTTTAATGTGTCTGACCATGTAAATTGTGAGTCCGTTCTGGAAACATTATTAAACCATTGTATATAACTCTATGTCTTATATTTTCTATGTAACTAACTTGATGTGTAATCTTTGTGATATTGTCTATTTGAGCTTTTCTTCTATGGCCTCCATTGAAAATGGATATATATCCAGTTGGACTATCCCGGTAAACAAATGTAAAATAAATAAATAAATAAAATAACTCAGTGCTACAATAAAATCACAAAAATTGCCACCAGCTTAATAAAATACATCTATATTTTATTGCCTTTCCACTCAGCAACTGGTTTGTCTTGAACTCAACAACTACCTCACATTCTACCAACTAAAGAGTGCCCACAAAATGCTATATCCGTCCCACATATGCTCATCCTTGAAGGAACATTCCACGTTAGAACTAAAAAATTCTAGTTTTTCACTCTTTGTTTTCTGAGCTATTTTAATACCCCAAAACTGGCTGCTTCTTATAGAATTTTAATATTTTTTTCTGCAAAGTAGCTGCTAATATGACATGACATATCAATGTGATCTTGTTTTTCCTTCAAGTCTTTCTCTTTCCCATAATTCATTTCAAGTCTATCTTATATGAGTCATGCCTGATATAAGGAAGTAGTGTAATTGCATGCCATTGACATATAATGGGATTAGTGTCAGTCACTGTCATTTTATATACCTTCTGTAACAGGACTGCTGCTTTTATTTCTTGAGTGACCGTTATTTATGTGGGGCTCAGAGCTTGTTTTGCAGTATACTAAAGCATTACACAGCTGCAACCAAAAAAGTAGCTAAATTGCATGCCTTTGCTCAAAGAACCCTTTTGTAGTCCAAGGTGAATTGACAGCAAATCTCCAACTCTGGTGAGCTAATTTTTGCTGCAATAAATGTCAGAAGCATAAGAAATAAAACTGTTGAACTACATGACTGGATTACCCAACATAAGCCTGATGTTCTCACTGTAACTGAAACTTGGCTTAAACCCAGCATGGACGACTCTAAAGTTATACTCCTGGCTATAATATGATCCATAATGACCATATAAAGAAGAAAGTTGCGGTATTGCTTTGTAATATTTCTCAATACCTACCACATTTCCCATTACAGCAAACCAACACCAAAATTCAGTTCAGCAGAGCTTCTTATTGCTTTTCTCAAAATAAATGGTTATAAACAAATATGCGTGACTGCCCTTTTGTGTCCCTCCTGGCAACAATTCAGCTATGCTGGAAGATATCCTATATTGGATATGCCTAACATTTCCACAAGAAAAGATATTAGTAGGTGATTTGAATATCAATTGGTTTGATATAAACTTTAACTTCCTTATGCTCTAGCATGAACATATCTTTCACACAACTAATTAATAGCCCCGCACATTATAGCAAGACATCCGATTCTCTATTAGACCAGATCCTGGTATCAGACCCTAGCAAATACTCCACTACAGGTATAATGTCCGACTCACTGAGTGATTATCTCAAATCTGTATGACTAGATATCTCACACATCCAGTTAAACTGCATATCTATAAAACAACGCACAACCTTTCCAACTTTAACTCAGAAATGTTCATTACTACACTATCATCTATTAACTGGAACTTCCTAAAACTCCTCCCCTTAGATGATGCTGTAATTGAATTCAATATAACATTTCTAAATACCCTAAATAGCCTTGCACCTCCTAGAAGGAAGAGAATGAAAACAAATAATGCAGTCTAGCTACCCAAAAAGAATAGAATGCTAGTGAAGACTACAGAAAAAGCATGGAAAGAATAGCAAAAATATAAAACACCTCAATATCTTGAAACGTCAGAATGCTTTGCAATCATATTAAAAAGCAAATAACTGAAGACAAAAGAACAATACAGTAATAACTTCCAAAATAATACTAAGCCCTACCTAAAAAATGTTTGACATCCATTAAAGAAATTTTACATCTTGGCTAAAAATTCAACCCAAACCCCTTTCCCGAGAACTCACCACTCAAAATTGCACAACACTTCAACTCTTTTTTTTATAGATAGTATAGCATCTCTAACAAGGATTCCTCACCATCTAATCCCAACCCTGCCAACACGTATCAAAACATCCCACTTTCACCTTCAAACCTGTGCACATATCCTGTACAAAACTACTCTTAAACCTAAACTGTGCTCTTCTTCAGCTGATGAACTTCCAAACGAGTACCTAAAAGTAGTGGCCAATAGCATTGCTTATCCTGTGTCAGTCCTTATAAACAGGTCAATCAGGAATTCCACGATCTCTCTCTCTGGAAAAGGTCACACATTATCCTTCTGCACAAAGGAGGAAATTCAATAGACATGAATAAGTTTAGACTTATAGCAATCGTATCTCTCCACAACAAAATTCTTGAAAAATGTATTCAAAAATAGTTGCTAGACTATCTCCTGCATGAAGAACTCCTATCCACTACACAACATGGCTTCCATCCTTCCCATAGTGCTAGCACTGCCATTCTAACCTATATAGATACTATCAATAAAGCTAAAGATAATGGCAAACAAGTCTCTTCCTTATTTCTAGAATTGTCTGAAGCCTTCGACATAATTTGTCACACCAAACTTCTTCAAATGTCTTCACTAGCTCTCTCTCAGCTCGCCCTTATGTGGTTCAAAAGCTACCTGTCCAACAGGTATCAGTCAGTAAAATGGCACTCTATGCTCTCTCTTCTTACCTCCCTGTCACCACTGGTGTATCACAAGAGTCTGTCCTTGGTTCCCTCCTCTTTAACATTTTCAACAACACTCTGAATGTTTCCACACAACAGGCCACCCTAATATGATATGCAGATGATTTCTCTCTCATTTACACATCTGACAGTGTGGTACACCTCCAAAAAATTACTCAGGATGCTTTAACAGCTACTGAAACATTGCTTCGTAACTCATAACTTATGCTCAACCCCCCAAAAAACAAGCTACTACTTTTTTCCCTAAACCCACTCTAATTAAAAAAACTAAATTTAAAGTCCTCTCTCTCTTGTTAATACAAACATTGAAGTCACTTCTCCTAGCAAACTATCAGGGGTGATAGTGGATGATAATCTTACATTCGACCTGGATATACAAAATTGCATAAGAAAAACTCATAAAAACTAGGGATGCTTTACAGACCCAAAAACTTTCTTACCGATGCAACTAAAACTACACTTGCCACTACTTATCTCCTCTCCACTCTTCTTCATGGCACTCCCATCCTTACTAACCTCCAGGCTTCACAAAAATTAAAACTTGAACAATGATATAACAAAGTTCCTAAATGTGCACTATATAGCACTGAAAAGCCTAAATTTCTTAGAACTGCCACATCTAGTAACATGTACACAACTTCTTACCACCTATAAAATTATCCATTATCCATCTGCCTGTCTAGCACTAAAAATGCATTCTACACAACTATCTTCCCAGTAAGTCATTGTGATCCAGTAACCAAAACCTCCTGCCTGCCTATAAACCTAACAAATCTGCTGGGCATTGTCTGTACTGGTATGAGGTTGCTAAGGCCTGGAACCCCTTACCTGTATCCATCAGGTCTATACCCACCTTACCATCTTTCAAAACCACTATGAAAGACTTCCTAACTAAAACCTGTCTCTGTTCTGGATCAAAACCAGGATAACCTATATCACTAAATTTGAACAACCTTTTCCTTCCTTATACCCCCTTACTCTCCCTTCTTCACTTACTTCCTTACTGCTAATTCTCTTCACTGACTTTCTCTTTAAATATACAATAAGCCTGTTTTTCCCTCACCTCATATTGCAATTCATATTTGTATTAGAATAACTTACCTTTACTTTCTCTATAAACTGTTTAAAATGTCTCTAAATATTAAATGATTGTCATATACCTTGTATCGCTTCTTAACCAATGCTTTTATATTGTGTCTAATTTGTTATAATTATTTAAACTGCAGATGTTTTTTTTATGTTTGAAGATTGTAAAATTATCATTCTTAACATTTTTTTAAATAATTTGGAGCTTTTTTTCCCTGGCCTCCATTGAAAACGGGTACCTACCTAGTCAGACTTTCCCAGTAATCAAATGTCAGTAAATAAATAAATAAATACTCTCTAATATTTAAGCAAGCAACAACATCACGATACTACCCAGTGACAGTATAGTGAGATGATGTTTCATTTGGAAAATCTAGATGAAAATTATTTTTGTTAACAACAAAGCTGGATATGGAAAACTGATTTCAGACTTGGTCTTTATGGGTCAGACTGGAGTTTCATATAGACTTTTGGTTGATAGATTTTTCTTTGGGTATGAGGAAGGGTAATTGCAAGGTAACACTGGCACCGTGGGAGGAACATTTTGGGTGTCACCCACAATGCAGATGTTGATACCAAGAGGATATGCTACTACGGATTTTAAGGTACTTAATCATTCTGATTGTGACATGTACAGAGTCATGATTAATTTGTTATCAAAGGGTTTAAACATCGCCTGTACTATTTTCCCCTCATTAGAAGATGTAAAAATTGCAATATTTTATTTTTTGTTACAAATTATTATGGAAGGAACATTTCTCTGGAACTGTGATTAGCTGTTGTTCTAATTATTAGCAATGTTATGTATTTCAATCTGAAGACAGTAATGTAGTCTGAAATTTGTCCTTTTATTACTGTAGTACTAAGAATGATTATTTCTTTGATGCATTAGATGAGCCACATGAAGCAGAATATAACATTTTACATCTGTTCTATGTATTTTTGAATTTAGTATGTGTTAGGTCAGAAATGTCTAATTTGGAAAAGTACAGTATGTTTCTTCCCATTGGAATCAGCATGGCCATTAATACTGAAGTGACTGTTTGTAGATTGTCAATTAGCAAGGGATTTACAAAGCACCTTTAAGCTTGTAAATCTTACAATTTGTCAAAAGGTGGGCCATGTCTGTCATAGAATTTGAACAGTATGAGAAAGGGTACAGTGATCTGTAAGGTCTCTAAGGGAGGAAATGCTATAGTCATGAATTAGCTAGATGCTAGAATATCAAATAATTTGTTGCACTGTTTTAAACAGTGTAGCAGAATATTGATTACTGAAGAGGCACTATTTGTTAGCATTTAATGGTGTGCTATTATTTATTTTTAAATATGTAAGTTGACTGTTAAGCTAGAGATAATTTATGATAGTAACTTGGAAGGTCAATGCCATTTGGATTAGATGCGAAAAGGTTTATATTCTATCATGTCTTATACATAAGGCTTGAGGGCGGATGCTCATTATTTGGAAAAATGCCCTTTTTCATCTTTTGCTTTGTCTTCCTCGTACTTTCTCAACACTGGATACGTGTGAGATTTGTTGGACGTCCTCTTAACTTGCACACCTGGGAACTGTAAACATGATTCTGTTTTTTAAAAAAATCTGCCAGCATGTTTATCCAGACTGATAGTGTTTACACCACCCATCCACTCCATACCTTATGACTGATTTTTGTATTTAGGAGGGCATATAAGAGCATATAGAAACACAACAGAGAAACGGGAATTCACATTTGTTACAGGAGTGCATGTAGGTTGTAAGAGAGCGTTTATCAGCTTTCTGTGTTAAAAATGCACTAGAGAGAGGCTTTTATTCCCATCCAGGGTCCAGGAATATTAACTCTTACAGCTTTCATTTTTCCTTCTAAACAGCCATTAATGTAGTTGAATTGTTGTCATTTAAAGTAAGTAGGGGTTGCGATGCTAGTGGAATAAAAGTTCTGGTTCCTTGCTGTTAATGCAATGCTTGTCAGTTCTGGTATAAATGTTACAGTTTCAAGTTTAATTCAACATATCAGATTTGTTTTGTAGAAGTGCTTCTCCTGTACATCTCCTTATGTTTAAATATGGTGTTACTTTCAGTTGTAACCCACATAAACAGTACAGTGAGAAGATGAAGAAAATCTTAAAACTGAAAATTCAGGTGTACATCAGGGATTGATTGTAGAAAAAGATTGTGCTACTAATAGGTGTTTGCACTTTAAATTCATAACTTTTGTTCATAGATTTATAGATATATACTAGGTGAATTATCACCAGGGCCTTTATAAGCCTAACCCAACCCAGTTGTGTCCCCACATAACATTGGCATCTATTTGGAGAGGTATTTTAGTTTGGAGGTTGCTAAAGGTTTAGTGGGAGGGTACGTTAATTAGGGAAGATTTATCAGAGACATGGGGGCAAGATCGGGAGGGGGGGGTGAAGTTTTGATTTTCCATCTAATCCTCAAAATTGTGTTTGAATAAGGTTAGGGATGGACTCTGCTTTGAGACACAACTCTGTCTCCCAGTATGTTTTATTTATGCCACAATCAAAGTTTAAATCCTTGGATCTAGTGTTTCTGGTGCTATTCATTTTATGGATATGCAAAAGGTCCATCAGGGCTAGAGCTGAGGATGCCAGGCATAAATCACCTCACAGTAAACTGTGGAGACCAAGTATAGACATGGGGATTTAAGGTGATCTGTATAGGACAAGGTGTTAATACCCTGGATACTCTTGGTGAGAAACCTCTGTGGGCATCCAATTCTTACATATGCTGGGTCAGGTATATGCACTCAATGATGGCTCTGATAAGAGCTTAGTAAAGTGGTACTATAACTTCCCTTGACCTGGATGTTATAGCCTTACTTATAAGTTGGGCAACAGAATGATTTTCTGTCTACCTTTGCTATCTGTTGATCAAAGACCAGATTACTGTCTACACATATACCCAGATCCCTAATTAATGGGTCACCTCTTAAGGGTGTCTTATCGATGGAGTAATTAACCTGGATGGACTTTTTCCCAAGCACCATAATGCACTTTTTGGCATTGAGTTTTAATCTGTGGCTTTCGCACCAGCCATTTCTCTGTGTTAGACCGTCTTGCAAAATGTCATTGTCATGGAGCAATCTATGATGCCTCCCAATTTGCAGTCTTCTGGAAACTTGGTGAGGTAGAGAGATTTGATAGTAGTCTTAACCTACAAGAAATAGATGCTAAACAGGAGTGTGCCCAACATTGAACCCCAACGTACTCCACTGGTGACCAGTCTCTTGGTTGAGGTGGTCTCACCAGTCCTGACTTCTTGGGCCCTATCTGTGAGCCAGCTGGTAAACCAGTGACTTATGTCAGTATTTATACCTAGTTCAGTGAGTTTCCAACAATACCTGAGGGGGATATTGTATCACACACCTTTGCCAGGTGTAGGTAGATAGTATGCACAATTTTCCCTCATGCACTGCCTTGGTGACCCTCGCAAAGAATTCTACCAGGTAAAATAGGATGGCCTTCCTTCAACAAAAACAACCTGGGATGGATCCAGTGTCTGTATGTTGCCAATGTCTTTGTTGCTCATCTCCATGATAATTTGTTCCATGGCTTTGAATATTAGACAAGCCTGACTAATGGTTCTGTAGTTTTCAGGGCTGGTTGAGGGTCCACCCTTTTGAAGGGGGGATAACCATTGCAGTCCTCCTTTCATGTGATATGTAGCTTGTTATGAGGCTGTAATTTAAAAGTGGCTCAAGTGGTCCTCACAGGTCGTATTTCAAGCTATTTAGGAGGCAACCAAGGATAATGTCTGGCCCAATTTGTTTTTGGTCTTAGCGAGTGTTGCCAGTGTAGATCAGTGTGTGTGATATACCTTTAAGAAGTTTTCCAGTGAGTCAGCACATGCCTATAAGTACTGAGTACGTGCAAGCAAGAGTGCCATTTTGAGTGAACAGCCAGAGTGTAAGCATGCAAGTATGTAGTCAGTTAGTTTAAGTTTAATGCCATCCATCCTGATGTATTTGTTTTCAATAAATTACTTAAAAGAACACCCAAGCCTCAACATCTTCTTAATGCACATAAGAAGACCAATATGGTGTCAGAATGAGATCCAGAGTTACAGCCATGAGGCAAATGGATAAGTTGGAGGAATATATAGGAGTGGATCTTCCCTACTGCTCAAATAACTCGCAAAACAAGTAAAAAAAAAAAAATTCCAGGTACTAAAACTTGCATAAATTATTTATTTTGCTATAAATATAAAATGAAGCACTTAGAATGCTTAAAACCAAATTTCTTATTAAACAAAATGTCTGAAACGGTGACATATTGATTAAAGTATTCAAAATAATTACGAAAATGTTTGAAACAATATCCGAATTGCATGAAATGTACAAAAAAAGGGAAAATGACAGCATTTTTTTGCTATGTGCTGCTTTTTTGTATTAACTAAAGCTCTTCAGAATATCTGATGTGTGCAAAGTGTTTGCAAGTGTTTGCAATATTAAAGTGTAGTTATTTCACAAAGTAAAGTTGTTTCAAAGAATTTTTCACAAAGTAAAATTATTTCAAGGCATATTTCGCAAAGTGCAGTATTTGAAATAGCTTATTGTGCATTTGATTATTATTATAAGTACCTGGTGTGTGTGAATGTTCATACATAATTACAAGGGCCATTTTGCATTCTGCTTTACTATAATCTGTGGGCATAGCATTAGGTTTTCATAGACCAGCACCGCTTGTTTGATAACAAAATTGTGGAAAATTGGAGACTGAGCAGGAATGTGATTTCAGAGATCATTGAAAGACAGCGTTCATTTGTGTATGCACCTGTGTTGCCAGGGGAGGGGTAAGACTGCCATATAGTGGTACCAGTAAAGAAGGGAAGATCCAGAGTGCTTAACAGGTAAATTTACAGAAATGTGTAATCCCCAAACAAATGTTACAATGGAAAGGCACTTATTTTACATAAGAGATCAAAAACCTTGTGAAACTTTTGCAGAATATATAACTGATTTGAGAAATAAGGCTAAAATGTGCATATTTGGTAATGCCATTGAGATTTGTCAGATATATGAGCTTACAGAAAAGCACACACGTATGCTCACTAATTAGAATAGCTGTGGAAGGCATAGTGACAAAGCACATGTCAATAGTATGCAGCACATAGTTAAAAGAAACAGGCCCAAGCACATGACAGCTACTGCAGGTCCTGTAACTGTCACTGGGAAACCCTTAGTCTTTCCAGCAAATTTCAGAGTATGCTTAGTGAAGCATAGGGGTGAGTCAGCAAAGTCAAAACATGTGTTCCCCCTCCCTCCATAGTCAACTGTCGTAATTGTGGTGGTAATCATGAACTCAAAAGAGAAAAGTGCTTAGCTTTTGATCAGCAGTGTCATTTTTGCAATAAGTGGAATCATTCCAAAAGGTTTTGTAAATCAAGTAAAGCACATTTTTTTATTAAAAGATGGCATTTCAAGAGGCAAGTTGATAAATTAGAAAGCTGCAATTCTACTTTTTATGTTGATGGTGTGTCTATGCTTGGTGAAACAGTCAATGCAGTAGATTTGTGGGCAAATAATGAGATCTTTTGTACTGTTTGAATTAATGGCAGTCCTGTAGAGCTCAAAGTGCAATGTTATGTCAGCAGAAAGAGTTGCTAGAATAAAAGCTGCAGAACAACTTGATTTGACAAAGTATGCAAAGCTTGTTGCTTATGGTTGTGAAGAGATTCAAACCGAAGGCTCACTAGCGCTTTTATGTTACTCTGCTGGGAATAGCTATGACTTGCAATTTTTCATAGTCAAGAGACATGTGCAGTCATTATTAGGCCTCAGAGACAGTTTGAAAATGGGACTGCTTTCATTCAATAAAGAAGTTCACCATGTAAGCCTGAATGACAACAACTCAAATTTCACCCAAACTATTCTTTCTGAGTTGCTGATATTTTTGTAGACAAAATGGACAAACTACCAGTTGTGAACTCCATGAAGTTAGACCCAGAGGTCAGCTCAATTATCAGATTACCATGAAAGTTCCAGTAGCTATGCAGAACAGAGTCAAAGCCAAGTTAGAAAAAAATGGTGCAGCCAGGAGTAATTTGTCCAGTAGAAGAACCTACTGAATGGGTATCCTCTGTGGTCATAGCTCATAAGGAAAGCAAACTTGATATCAGGATATGTATTGATCCAAGAGACCTGAACAAAGCATTAAAAATGCCTCATCATCCAATGCGCACAGTCAAAGAGTTTGCTGCCCTCATGCCAAATGCCACTGTTTTTTTCTGTCTTAGATGCAAAGAGTTCCTTTTGGCAAATTTACTTGACCAAAAGTCTTCATTGTTAACTACATTTGGTAAGCCATTTGGAAGATACAGATTTCTGGGAATGCCATTTGGAATAAATTCTGCCAGTGCAGTCTTTCAGCATGTGATAGAGCACATTTTTCAGGCTATCCATGTACTGTTATAGGAGATGATATAATAGTAGGAGGCAATGGTGAAGTCACAAATGACAGAAACCTCAAGAAAGTTCTGGAAAGAGCACATGGAGTGAATCTTAAGCTGAATCCTCAGAAGTTCAAATTCAGGCTATGAGAAGTTACTTATGTTGGTCACTTGTTTACCAGTTCAGGCTTACGACCAGATCCTTCCAAGCAAACAACAATTCTCTAGATGCCGGCTCCAGACAATGTCCAAGCCTTACAATGTTTTCTTGGCATGGTCAACTACCTAAGCAAGTTCATTCCAGATTTAATCCAACTTTCAGCATCACTCAGAGAAATGACATAGAAAGAGTATTTGATGCCCTGAAACAGAAAATTGCTAACCCGCCAACTCTCAGCTACTATGATGTTCACAAACCAGTTACTCTTTCCCGTGATGCTTCTAAGTTTACTCTAGGTACAGTCATTCTTCAAGAGAGTAAACCAGTAGCCTATGCATCGAGAACTCTTACCCATCTTATGACTGAGATACAATATGCCCAGATTGAGAAAGAGCTTTTGGCAATTGTATTTGCATGTTCGAAGTTTCATGATTATATTTATGGTCAACTTATCCAGATTGAAACTGACCACCGACCTGTAGTTACTATTTTGAGAATGCCTATGCATATAGCTCCAGATGGACTGCAGTGCATCATGCTCGATTTCCAAAAGTACAATTTCAGTCTTGTTTGCACAAAAGGTAAACTTCTTTATCTTGCTGATACTTTATCCAGATCACCCAGAAAAAAAACACAGAACTGCATAACAATGAGCAACTTGATTCTGAGGTCATGGAAGTAAGAATTTTTTCTTCCATGCATCTTGATGAGCTCAGAACTGACACATCTTCAGATCCAATTCTCCAGAAGCTAAACCTCTTTATCAGTTGAGGATGGCCTTCAAAGCAATCTTGTTTACCAATAGAAGTGCAACCGTATTTTCCATACAAAGATGAGATTTTGCACACAATGGTATTGTCATGAAAGGTCCTAAAGTGATTGTTCCAAAATACTTGCGAGAAGAGTGTATTAAGATCTTGCATCATGGCCACCCAGGAACTGATTCTACCAAAAGGAGGGTGAGAGGTCTAGTATTTTGGCCTTCTATGTCAAGAGATATTGAGAAAGTGTTCAGTATGTAATAGTGCACAGCCACATTAACAAAAAGAACCACTTCAGTTAAGCCAGATTCCTGAACTACCTTGGTTAACAGTAGCCACAGATATATTTGAGTGGAATGGTCAACATTATTTGGTGTTAGTAGACTCTTATTCAAATTGGTTCGAGATTGACCTACTTCTCAACCTAACTTCCATACTGTCATTACTAAGTTGAAATGACATTTTTCTGTATGTGGTAGTCTGCACAGAGTTATTTCTGACAATGGTGCACAGTTTACAAGTCAGCAGTTCAACAGATTTGCAGAACAGTTGGATTTTCTTCATATTATGATTAGTCCTGAATACCCTCAGTCCATCAGCTTGGCTGAACATGCAGTTCAAAGTGCAAAACAGCAGTTAGAGAAATCCAGACTTGACAATACTGATGTTTTTTCTAAACTTGTTAAATCTCAGAAACATTCCATGTGATAAATATCTTGGTTCACCTGCGCAGAGACTTATGTCAAGACAAACCAGAACCACATTACTAATCAGCAGTAACTTGTTGGTTCCAAGTGCTAAGAACAAGAAAGCAGTAAAAACCCAACTGTTGAAAAAGCATTTGTCCCAGACGTCTTACTGTGAAAAAATCAGAATACTACTCTGTTCTTTACAAAAAGCGGAGATAGTGAGGATGCAGACGTCAAAAGATTTTGATCACATCAGATTTGTGAAAGGTCTGTGTCAGTAACTGAGATTGTACATTGTGAAATCACAATTGATGGAATTCAGATGAAATCAGAAGCATTTGTTACCAGCGTCTGAACCAGTTTTCAGCATCTTGCCTGTGACAAAGACTCTAGATCTCAGAGTGACTTGTCCAATGTTCCTGTTCCAGAGGACTTTCCATCAGCAGTTCCTGTTCCTGAGAAAATCCCCAAGAATCCTCA